>NC_086449.1:607059791-607174791 GCF_028390025.1 Pseudophryne corroboree | reverse complement strand
AAACACCGGGCCCATCTAGGAGTGGCACTGCAGTGTCACGCAGGATGTCCCTTCCAAAAAACCCTCCCCAAACAGCACATGATGCAAAGAAAAAAAGAGGCGCAATGAGGTAGCTGTGTGAGTAAGATAAGCGACCCTAGTGGCCGACACAAACACCGGGCCCATCTAGGAGTGGCACTGCAGTGTCACGCAGGATGTCCCTTCCAAAAAACCCTCCCCAAACAGCACATGACGCAAAGAAAAAAAGAGGCGCAATGAGGTAGCTGTGTGAGTAAGATAAGCGACCCTAGTGGCCGACACAAACACCGGGCCCATCTAGGAGTGGCACTGCAGTGTCACGCAGGATGGCCCTTCCAAAAAACCCTCCCCAAACAGCACATGACGCAAAGAAAAAAAGAGGCGCAATGAGGTAGCTGTGTGAGTAAGATAAGCGACCCTAGTGGCCGACACAAACACCGGGCCCATCTAGGAGTGGCACTGCAGTGTCACGCAGGATGTCCCTTCCAAAAAACCCTCCCCAAACAGCACATGACGCAAAGAAAAAAAGAGGCGCAATGAGGTAGCTGTGTGAGTAAGATAAGCGACCCTAGTGGCCGACACAAACACCTGGCCCATCTAGGAGTGGCACTGCAGTGTCACGCAGGATGGCCCTTCCAAAAAACCCTCCCCAAACAGCACATGACGCAAAGAAAAAAAGAGGCGCAATGAGGTAGCTGTGTGAGTAAGATAAGCGACCCTAGTGGCCGACACAAACACCAGGCCCATCTAGGAGTGGCACTGCAGTGTCACGCAGGATGTCCCTTCCAAAAAACCCTCCCCAAACAGCATATGACGCAAAGAAAAAAAGAGGCGCAATGAAGTAGCTGTGTGAGTAAGATAAGCGACCCTAGTGGCCGACACAAACACCGGGCCCATCTAGGAGTGGCACTACAGTGTCACGCAGGATGGCCCTTCCAAAAAACACTCCCCAAACAGCACATGACGCAAATAAAAATGAAAGAAAAAAGAGGTGCAAGATGGAATTGTCCTTGGGCCCTCCCACCCACCCTTATGTTGTATAAACAGGACATGCACACTTTAACCAACCCATCATTTCAGTGACAGGGTCTGCCACACGACTGTGACTGAAATGACGGGTTGGTTTGGACCCCCACCTAAAAAGAAGCAATTAATCTCTCCTTGCACAAACTGGCTCTACAGAGGCAAGATGTCCACCTCATCATCATCCTCCGATATATCACCGTGTACATCCCCCTCCTCACAGATTATCAATTCGTCCCCACTGGAATCCACCATCTCAGCTCCCTGTGTACTTTGTGGAGGCAATTGCTGCTGGTCAATGTCTCCACGGAGGAATTGATTATAATTCATTTTAATGAACATCATCTTCTCCACATTTTCTGGATGTAACCTCGTACGCCGATTGCTGACAAGGTGAGCGGCGGCACTAAACACTCTTTCGGAGTACACACTTGTGGGAGGGCAACTTAGGTAGAATAAAGCCAGTTTGTGCAAGGGCCTCCAAATTGCCTCTTTTTCCTGCCAGTATAAGTACGGACTGTGTGACGTGCCTACTTGGATGCGGTCACTCATATAATCCTCCACCATTCTTTCAATGGTGAGAGAATCATATGCAGTGACAGTAGACGACATGTCCGTAATCGTTGTCAGGTCCTTCAGTCCGGACCAGATGTCAGCATCAGCAGTCGCTCCAGACTGCCCTGCATCACCGCCAGCGGGTGGGCTCGGAATTCAGAGCCTTTTCCTCGCACCCCCAGTTGCTGGAGAATGTGAAGGAGGAGATGTTGACAGGTCGCGTTCCGCTTGACTTGACAATTTTCTCACCAGCAGGTCTTTGAACCCCAGCAGACTTGTGTCTGCCGGAAAGAGAGATCCAAGGTAGGCTTTAAATCTAGGATCGAGCATGGTGGCCAAAATGTAGTGCTCTGATTTCAACAGATTGACCACCCGTGAATCCTTGTTAAGCGAATTAAGTGCTCCATCCACATGTCCCACATGCCTAGCGGAATCGCTCCGTGTTAGCTCCTCCTTCAATGTCTCCAGCTTCTTCTGCAAAAGCCTGATGAGGGGAATGACCTGACTCAGGCTGGCAGTGTCTGAACTGACTTCACGTGTGGCAAGTTCAAAGTAGAGATGAGCGCCGGAAATTTTTCGGGTTTTGTGTTTTGGTTTTGGGTTCGGTTCCGCGGCCGTGTTTTGGGTTCGACCGCGTTTTGGCAAAACCTCACCGAATTTTTTTTGTCGGATTCGGGTGTGTTTTGGATTCGGGTGTTTTTTTCAAAAAACCCTAAAAAACAGCTTAAATCATAGAATTTGGGGGTCATTTTGATCCCAAAGTATTATTAACCTCAAAAACCATAATTTCCACTCATTTTCAGTCTATTCTGAATACCTCACACCTCACAATATTATTTTTAGTCTTAAAATTTGCACCGAGATCGCTGTGTGAGTAAGATAAGTGACCCTAGTGGCCGACACAAACACCGGGCCCATCTAGGAGTGGCACTGCAGTGTCACGCAGGATGTCCCTTCCAAAAAACCCTCCCCAAACAGCACATGACGCAAAGAAAAAAAGAGGCGCAATGAGGTAGCTGTGTGAGTAAAATAAGCGACCCTAGTGGCCGACACAAACACCGGGCCCATCTAGGAGTGGCACTGCAGTGTCACGCAGGATGTCCCTTCCAAAAAACCCTCCCCAAACAGCACATGACGCAAAGAAAAAAAGAGGCGCAATGAGGTAGCTGACTGTGTGAGTCAGATAAGCGACCCTAGTGGCCGACACAAACACCGGGCCCATCTAGGAGTGGCACTGCAGTGTCACGCAGGATGTCCCTTCCAAAAAACCCTCCCCAAACAGCACATGACGCAAAGAAAAAAAGAGGCGCAATGAGGTAGCTGTGTGAGTAAGATAAGCGACCCTAGTGGCCGACACAAACACCGGGCCCATCTAGGAGTGGCACTGCAGTGTCACGCAGGATGGCCCTTCCAAAAAACCCTCCCCAAACAGCACATGACGCAAAGAAAAATTAAAGAAAAAAGAGGTGCAAGATGGAATTGTCCTTGGGCCCTCCCACCCACCCTTATGTTGTATAAACAGGACATGCACACTTTAACCAACCCATCATTTCAGTGACAGGGTCTGCCACACGACTGTGACTGATATGACGGGTTGGTTTGGACCCCCACCAAAAAAGAAGCAATTAATCTCTCCTTGCACAAACTGGCTCTACAGAGGCAAGATGTCCACCTCATCATCATCCTCCGATATATCACCGTGTACATCCCCCTCCTCACAGATTATCAATTCGTCCCCACTGGAATCCACCATCTCAGCTCCCTGTGTACTTTGTGGAGGCAATTGCTGCTGGTCAATGTCTCCGCGGAGGAATTGATTATAATTCATTTTAATGAACATCATCTTCTCCACATTTTCTGGATGTAACCTCGTACGCCGATTGCTGACAAGGTGAGCGGCGGCACTAAACACTCTTTTGGAGTACACACTTGTGGGAGGGCAACTTAGGTAGAATAATGCCAGTTTGTGCAAGGGCCTCCAAATTGCCTCTTTTTCCTGCCAGTATAAGTACGGACTGTGTGACGTGCCTACTTGGATGCGGTCACTCATATAATCCTCCACCATTCTTTCAATGTTGAGAGAATCATATGCAGTGACAGTAGACGACATGTCCGTAATCGTTGTCAGGTCCTTCAGTCCGGACCAGATGTCAGCATCAGCAGTCGCTCCAGACTGCCCTGCATCACCGCCAGCGGGTGGGCTCAGAATTCTGAGCCTTTTCCTCGCACCCCCAGTTGCGGGAGAATGTGAAGGAGGAGATGTTGACAGGTCGCGTTCCGCTTGACTTGACAATTTTGTCACCAGCAGGTCTTTCAACCCCAGCAGACTTGTGTCTGCCGGAAAGAGAGATCCAAGGTAGGCTTTAAATCTAGGATCGAGCACGGTGGCCAAAATGTAGTGCTCTGATTTCAACAGATTGACCACCCGTGAATCCTTGTTAAGCGAATTAAGGGCTCCATCCACAAGTCCCACATGCCTAGCGGAATGGCTCCGTGTTAGCTCCTCCTTCAATGTCTCCAGCTTCTTCTGCAAAAGCCTGATGAGGGGAATGACCTGACTCAGGCTGGCAGTGTCTGAACTGACTTCACGTGTGGCAAGTTCAAAGGGCATCAGAACCTTGCACAACGTTGAAATCATTCTCCACTGCGCTTGAGACAGGTGCATTCCACCTCCTATATCGTGCTCAATTGTATAGGCTTGAATGGCCTTTTGCTGCTCCTCCAACCTCTGAAGCATATAGAGGGTTGAATTCCACCTCGTTACCACTTCTTGCTTCAGATGATGGCAGGGGGCAGGTTCAGTAGTTTTTGGTGGTGCTCCAGTCTTCTGTACGTGGTGCCTGTACGCCGAAAGTGTCCCGCAATTCTTCTGGCCACCGACAGCATCTCTTGCACACCCCTGTCGTTTTTTAAAAAATTCTGCACCACCAAATTCAAGGTATGTGCAAAACATGGGACGTGCTGGAATTTGCCCATATTTAATGCACACACAATATTGCTGGCGTTGTCCGATGCCACAAATCCACAGGAGAGTCCAATTGGGGTAAGCCATTCCGCGATGATCTTCCTCAGTTGCCGTAAGAGGTTTTCAGCTGTGTGCGTATTCTGGAAAGCGGTGATACAAAGCGTAGCCTGCCTAGGAAAGAGTTGGCGTTTGCGAGATGCTGCTACTGGTGCCGCCGCTGCTGTTCTTGCGGCGGGAGTCCATACATCTACCCAGTGGGCTGTCACAGTCATATAGTCCTGACCCTGCCCTGCTCCACTTGTCCACATGTCCGTGGTTAAGTGGACATTGGGTACAACTGCATTTTTTAGGACACTGGTGAGTCTTTTTCTGACGTCCGTGTACATTCTCGGTATCGCCTGCCTAGAGAAGTGGAACCTAGATGGTATTTGGTAACGGGGGCACACTGCCTCAATAAATTGTCTAGTTCCCTGTGAACTAACGGCGGATACCGGACGCACGCCTAACACCAACATAGTTGTCAAGGCCTCAGTTATCCGCTTTGCAGCAGGATGACTGCTGTGATATTTCATCTTCCTCGCAAAGGACTGTTGAACAGTCAATTGCTTACTGGAAGTAGTACAAGTGGGCTTACGACTTCCCCTCTGGGATGACCATCGACTCCCAGCAGCAACAACAGCAGCGCCAGCAGCAGTAGGCGTTACACGCAAGGATGCATCGGAGGAATCCCAGGCAGGAGAGGACTCGTCAGAATTGCCAGTGACATGGCCTGCAGGACTATTGGCATTCCTGGGGAAGGAGGAAATTGACACTGAGGGAGTTGGTGGGGTGGTTTGCGTGAGCTTGGTTACAAGAGGAAGGGATTTACTGGTCAGTGGACTGCTTCCGCTGTCGCCCAAAGTTTTTGAACTTGTCACTGACTTATTATGAATGCGCTGCAGGTGACGTATAAGGGAGGATGTTCCGAGGTGGTTAACGTCCTTACCCCTACTTATTACAGCTTGACAAAGGCAACACACGGCTTGACACCTGTTGTCCGCATTTCTGTTGAAATACTTCCACACCGAAGAGCTGATTTTTTTGGTATTTTCACCAGGCATGTCAGTGGCCATATTCCTCCCACGGACAACAGGTGTCTCCCCGGGTGCCTGACTTAAACAAACCACCTCACCATCAGAATCCTCCTGGTCAATTTCCTCCCCAGCGCCAGCAACACCCATATCCTCCTCATCCTGGTGTACTTCAACACTGACATCTTCAATCTGACTATCAGGAACTGGACTGCGGGTGCTCCTTCCAGCACTTGCAGGGGGCGTGCAAATGGTGGAAGGCGCATGCTCTTCACGTCCAGTGTTGGGAAGGTCAGGCATCGCAACCGACACAATTGGACTCTCCTTGTGGATTTGGGATTTCGAAGAACGCACAGTTCTTTGCGGTGCTTTAGCCAGCTTGAGTCTTTTCATTTTTCTAGCGAGAGGCTGAGTGCTTCCATCCTCATGTGAAGCTGAACCACTAGCCATGAACATAGGCCAGGGCCTCAGCCGTTCCTTGCCACTCCGTGTGGTAAATGGCATATTGGCAAGTTTACGCTTCTCCTCCGACAATTTTATTTTAGGTTTTGGAGTCCTTTTTTTACTGATATTTGGTGTTTTGGATTTGACATGCTCTGTACTATGACATTGGGCATCGGCCTTGGCAGACGACGTTGCTGGCATTTCATCGTCTCGGCCATGACTAGTGGCAGCAGCTTCAGCACGAGGTGGAAGTGGATCTTGATCTTTCCCTAATTTTGGAACCTCAACATTTTTGTTCTCCATATTTTAATAGGCACAACTAAAAGGCACCTCAGGTAAACAATGGAGATGGATGGATACTAGTATACAATTATGGATGGACTGCCGAGTGCCGACACAGAGGTAGCTACAGCCGTGGACTACCGTACTGTACTGTGTCTGCTGCTAATATAGACTGGTTGATAAAGAGATGTAGTATGTATGTATAAAGAAGAAAGAAAAAAAAACCACGGGTAGGTGGTATACAATTATGGACGGACTGCCGAGTGCCGACACAGAGGTAGCTACAGCCGTGGACTACCGTACTGTGTCTGCTGCTAATATAGACTGGTTGATAAAGAGATGTAGTATGTATGTATAAAGAAGAAAGAAAAAAAAACCACGGGTAGGTGGTATACAATTATGGACGGACTGCCGAGTGCCGACACAGAGGTAGCTACAGCCGTGGACTACCGTACTGTACTGTGTCTGCTGCTAATATAGACTGGATGATAATGAGATGTAGTATGTATAAAGAAGAAAGAAAAAAAAACCACGGGTAGGTGGTATACAATTATGGACGGACTGCCGAGTGCCGACACAGAGGTAGCTACAGCCGTGGACTACCGTACTGTACTGTGTCTGCTGCTAATATAGACTGGTTGATAATGAGATGTAGTATGTATAAAGAAGAAAGAAAAAAAAACCACGGGTAGGTGGTATACAATTATGGATGGACTGCCGAGTGCCGACACAGAGGTAGCTACAGCCGTGGACTACCGTACTGTACTGTGTCTGCTGCTAATATAGACTGGATGATAATGAGATGTAGTATGTATAAAGAAGAAAAAAAAAACCACGGGTAGGTGGTATACAATTATGGACGGACTGCCGAGTGCCGACACAGAGGTAGCTACAGCCGTGGACTACCGTACTGTACTGTGTCTGCTGCTAATATAGACTGGATGATAATGAGATGTAGTATGTATAAAGAAGAAAAAAAAAACCACGGGTAGGTGGTATACAATTATGGATGGACTGCCGAGTGCCGACACAGAGGTAGCTACAGCCGTGGTCTACCGTACTGTACTGTGTCTGCTGCTAATATAGACTGGATGATAATGAGATGTAGTATGTATAAAGAAGAAAAAAAAAACCACGGGTAGGTGGTATACAATTATGGACGGACTGCCGAGTGCCGACACAGAGGTAGCTACAGCCGTGGACTACCGTACTGTACTGTGTCTGCTGCTAATATAGACTGGATGATAATGAGATGTAGTATGTATAAAGAAGAAAGAAAAAAAAAACCACGGGTAGGTGGTATACAATTATGGATGGACTGCCGAGTGCCGACACAGAGGTAGCTACAGCCGTGAACTACCGTACTGTGTCTGCTGCGACTGGATGATTAATAATGATATAAAAAATATATATATATTACTACTGCAGCCGGACAGGTATATATTATATAATGACGGACCTGCTGGACACTGTCTGTCAGCAGAATGAGTTTTTTATAGAATAAAAAAACACCACACAAGTCACACGACGAGTGTTTAACTTTTTCAGGCAATCACAATATAGTATACTATACTGGTGGTCAGTGTGGTCAGGTCACTGGTCACGTCAGTCACACTGGCAGTGGCACTGCTGCAGCAAAAGTGTGCACTGTTTAATTTTAATAATATGTACTCCTGGCTCCTGCTATAACCTATAACTGCTCCCCAGTCTCCCCCACAATTAAGCTGTGTGAGCACTTTTAGATATTATACATAGATGATGCAGCACACTGGGCTGAGCACAGATATGGTATGTGACTGAGTCACTGTGTATCGTTTTTTTCAGGCAGAGAACGGATTATATTAAATAAAACTGCACTGGTGGTCACTGGTCAGTGGTCAGTCACTAGTAAACTCTGCACTCTCTAGTACTCCTAAGCTCCAGTAAATCAAGTGTCTCTGTCTCAATCTCACTCTCTCTCTTCTAATCTAAATGGAGAGGACGCCAGCCACGTCCTCTCCCTATCAATCTCAATGCACGTGTGAAAAATGGCGGCGACGCACGGCTCCTTATATAGAATCCGAGTCTCGCGATAGAATCCGAGCCTCGCGAGAATCCGACAGCGTCATGATGACGTTCGGGCGCGCTCGGGTTAACCGAGCAAGGCGGGAAGATCCGAGTCGCTCGGATCCGTGTAAAAAAAGCTGAAGTTCGGGCGGGTTCGGATTCCGAGGAACCGAACCCGCTCATCTCTAGTTCAAAGGGCATCAGAACCTTGCACAATGTTGAAATCATTCTCCACTGCGCTTGAGACAGGTGCATTCCACCTCCTATATCGTGCTGAATTGTATAGGCTTGAATGGCCTTTTGCTGCTCCTCCAACCTCTGAAGCATATAGAGGGTTGAATTCCACCTCGTTACCACTTCTTGCTTCAGATGATGGCAGGGCAGGTTCAGTTGTTTTTGGTGGTGCTCCAGTCTTCTGTACGTGGTGCCTGTACGCCGAAAGTGTCCCGCAATTCTTCTGGCCACCGACAGCATCTCTTGCACACCCCTGTCGTTTTTTAAAAAATTCTGCACCACCAAATTCAAGGTATGTGCAAAACATGGGACGTGCTGGAATTTGCCCATATTTAATGCACACACAATATTGCTGGCGTTGTCCGATGCCACAAATCCACAGGAGAGTCCAATTGGGGTAAGCCATTCCGCGATGATCTTCCTCAGTTGCCGTAAGAGGTTTTCAGCTGTGTGCGTATTCTGGAAAGCGGTGATACAAAGCGTAGCCTGCCTAGGAAAGAGTTGGCGTTTGCGAGATGCTGCTACTGGTGCCGCCGCTGCTGTTCTTGCGGCGGGAGTCCATACATCTACCCAGTGGGCTGTCACATTCATATAGTCCTGACCCTGCCCTGCTCCACTTGTCCACATGTCCGTGGTTAAGTGGACATTGGGTACAACTGCATTTTTTAGGACACTGGTGAGTCTTTTTCTGACGTCCGTGTACATTCTCGGTATCGCCTGCATAGAGAAGTGGAACCTAGATGGTATTTGGTAACGGGGGCACACTGCCTCAATAAATTGTCTAGTTCCCTGTGAACTAACGGCGGATACCGGACGCACGTCTAACACCAACATAGTTGTCAAGGCCTCAGTTATCCGCTTTGCAGCAGGATGACTGCTGTGATATTTCATCTTCCTCGCAAAGGACTGTTGGACAGTCAATTGCTTACTGGAAGTAGTACAAGTGGGCTTACGACTTCCCCTCTGGGATGACGATCGACTCCCAGCAGCAACAACAGCAGCGCCAGCAGCAGTAGGCATTACACTCAAGGATGCATCGGAGGAATCCCAGGCAGGAGATGACTCGTCAGAATTGCCAGTGACATGGCCTGCAGGACTATTGGCATTCCTGGGTAAGGAGGAAATTGACACTGAGGGAGTTGGTGGGGTGGTTTGCGTGAGCTTGGTTACAAGAGGAAGGGATTTACTGGTCAGTGGACTGCTTCCGCTGTCACCCAAAGTTTTTGAACTTGTCACTGACTTATTATGAATGCGCTGCAGGTGACGTATAAGGGAGGATGTTCCGAGGTGGTTAACGTCCTTACCCCTACTTATTACAGCTTGACAAAGGCAACACACGGCTTGACACCTGTTGTCCGCATTTCTGTTGAAATACTTCCACACCGAAGAGCTGATTTTTTTGGTATTTTCACCAGGCATGTCAATGGCCATATTCCTCCCACGGACAACAGGTGTCTCCCCGGGTGCCTGACTTAAACAAACCACCTCACCATCAGAATCCTCCTGGTCAATTTCCTCCCCAGCGCCAGCAACACCCATATCCTCCTCATCCTTGTGTACTTCAACACTGACATCTTCAATCTGACTATCAGGAACTGGACTGCGGGTGCTCCTTCCAGCACTTGCAGGGGGCGTGCAAATGGTGGAAGGCGCATGCTCTTCACGTCCAGTGTTGGGAAGGTCAGGCATCGCAACCGACACAATTGGACTCCCCTTGTGGATTTGGGATTTCGAAGAACGCACAGTTCTTTGCGGTGCTTTTGCCAGCTTGAGTCTTTTCATTTTTCTAGCGAGAGGCTGAGTGCTTCCATCCTCATGTGAAGCTGAACCACTAGCCATGAACATAGGCCAGGGCCTCAGCCGTTCCTTGCCACTCCGTGTGGTAAATGGCATATTGGCAAGTTTACGCTTCTCCTCCGACAATTTTATTTTAGGTTTTGGAGTCCTTTGTTTACTGATATTTGGTGTTTTGGATTTTACATGCTCTGTACTATGACATTGGGCATCGGCCTTGGCAGACGACGTTGCTGGCATTTCATCGTCTCGGCCATGACTAGTGGCAGCAGCTTCAGCACGAGGTGGAAGTGGATCTTGATCTTTCCCTAATTTTGGAACCTCAACATTTTTGTTCTCCATATTTTAATAGGCACAACTAAAAGGCACCTCAGGTAAACAATGGAGATGGATGGATACAAGTATACTTATGGATGGACTGCCGAGTGCCGACACAGAGGTAGCTACAGCCGTGGACTACCGTACTGTGTCTGCTGCTAATATAGACTGGATGATAATGAGATGAAATCAATATATATGTATATATAATAACACTAGTACTGCAGCCGGACATATATATATTATATATTTATTATGTAATGACTGATGACGGACCTGCTGGACACTGTCAGCTCAGCAGCACCGCAGACTGCTACAGTAAGCTACTATAGTAGTATGTATAAAGAAGAAAGAAAAAAAAACAACCACGGGTAGGTGGTGTACAATTATGGATGGACTGCCGAGTGCCGACACAGAGGTAGCTACAGCCGTGGACTAACGTACTGTGTCTGCTGATAATATAGACTGGATGATAATGAGATGAAATCAATATATATGTATATATAATATCACTAGTACTGCAGCCGGACAGGTATATATATTTATTATGTAATGACTGATGACGGACCTGCTGGACACTGTCAGCTCAGCAGCACCGCAGACTGCTACAGTAAGCTACTATAGTAGTATGTATAAAGAAGAAAGAAAAAAAAAACAACCACGGGTAGGTGGTATACAATTATGGATGGACTGCCGAGTGCCGACACAGAGGTAGCTACAGCCGTGGACTAACGTACTGTGTCTGCTGATAATATAGACTGGATGATAATGAGATGAAAACAATATATATGTATATATAATATCACTAGTACTGCAGCCGGACAGGTATATATATTTATTATGTAATGACTGATGACGGACCTGCTGGACACTGTCAGCTCAGCAGCACCGCAGACTGCTACAGTAAGCTACTATAGTAGTATGTATAAAGAAGAAAGAAAAAAAAAACAACCACGGGTAGGTGGTATACAATTATGGATGGACTGCCGAGTGCCTACACAGAGGTAGCTACAGCCGTGGACTACCGTACTGTGTCTGCTGATAATATAGACTGGATGATAATGAGATGAAATCAATATATATGTATATATAATATCACTAGTACTGCAGCCGGACAGGTATATATATTTATTATGTAATGACTGATGACGGACCTGCTGGACACTGTCAGCTCAGCAGCACCGCAGACTGCTACAGTAAGCTACTATAGTAGTATGTATAAAGAAGAAAGAAAAAAACAACAACCACGGGTAGGTGGTATACAATTATGGATGGACTGCCGAGTGCCGACACAGAGGTAGCTACAGCCGTGGACTAACGTACTGTGTCTGCTGATAATATAGACTGGATGATAATGAGATGAAATCAATATATATGTATATATAATATCACTAGTACTGCAGCCGGACAGGTATATATTATATATTTATTATGTAATGACTGATGACGGACCTGCTGGACACTGTCAGCTCAGCAGCACCGCAGACTGCTACAGTAAGCTACTATAGTAGTATGTATAAAGAAGAAAGAAAAAAAAAACAACCACGGGTAGGTGGTATACAATTATGGATGGACTGCCGAGTGCCGACACAGAGGTAGCTACAGCCGTGGACTAACGTACTGTGTCTGCTGATAATATAGACTGGATGATAATGAGATGAAATCAATATATATGTATATATAATATCACTAGTATTGCAGCCGGACAGGTATATATTATATATTTATTATGTAATGACTGATGACGGACCTGCTGGACACTGTCAGCTCAGCAGCACCGCAGACTGCTACAGTAAGCTACTATAGTAGTATGTATAAAGAAGAAAGAAAAAAAAAACAACCACGGGTACGTGGTATACAATTATGGATGGACTGCCGAGTGCCGACACAGAGGTAGCTACAGCCGTGGACTAACGTACTGTGTCTGCTGATAATATAGACTGGATGATAATGAGATGAAATCAATATATATATATATAATTATATAATATCACTAGTACTGCAGCCGGACAGGTATATATATTTATTATGTAATGACTGATGACGGACCTGCTGGACACTGTCAGCTCAGCAGCACCGCAGACTGCTACAGTAAGCTACTATAGTAGTATGTATAAAGAAGAAAGAAAAAAAAAAAAAACACGGGTAGGTGCTAGGTGGTATACAATATTATATATATATTATATACAATTATATATATATATATATATATATATATATTAAACTCATAAACTGGTGGTGATTATTACACTGGTGGTCAGGTCACTGGTCACACTATCAGCAACTTGCAAGTAGTACTCCTGAGTCCTAAGCAGACAATCACAATATATATTATACTGGTAGTCAGTGTGGTCACAAACAATGGCAGTGTGGCTGGCACTCTGGCAGCAAAAGTGTGCACTGTACGTTATATGTACTCCTGAGTCCGGAGTCCTGCTCTCAGACTCTAACTGCTCCCCACTGTCAGTGTCTCCCCCACAAGTCAGATAATACAGTCACACTATCTCTCTCTATCACTTCAGCAAGTACTAGTAGTAGTAGTACTCCTCCTAATGCTCCCCAAATTACTACTGTGTCTCTCTCTGTCTCACTCTCTTCTCGAATCTCTATAAACGGAGAGGACGCCAGCCACGTCCTCTCCCTATGAATCTCAATGCACATGTGAAAAATGGCGGCGACGCGCGGCTCCTTATATAGAATCCGAGTCTCGCGATAGAATCCGAGCCTCGCGAGAATCCGACAGCGTGATGATGACGTTCGGGCGCGCTCGGGTTAACCGAGCAAGGCGGGAAGATCCGAGTCGCTCGGACCCGTGTAAAAAAACCTGAAGTTCGGGCGGGTTCGGATTCCGAGGAACCGAACCCGCTCATCTCTACATTACACTTCATATTTTTAAAACCCCAATTTATGTATGCTATTGTTAGACACAGGCGCTTTAATGATTAGTTTGTTTGTGGTGTTAAGAGTAGGCAACTCCAGGGTGGGTTGGGTTAGGCTGCGGGGAAGGGAGGGTAAGGTTTAGGCTGCAAGAAGCGGGGTTAGGTTCAAGCACCACCACAGAGGTTTATGGTTAGGCTGTGAGGCGGAGGGTTAGGTTTAGGTTATGGAAAGGGAGGGTTAGGGTCAGTGTGCCATGGGGGAAGGAAAACATACTTACCTTCCCACTGTCGGTATTCTCACTGGCATAATGACTGCTGACATTTAGAACTCAACACATTTGTGGTAGGAAGCAGTGTGGTGGCTACAAAAATACAGGTGAGTCAAGACTGTTCAGGGAGTATTCATCGACTAAAGTTTAATTAGACTACAATTAGACTAGAATGAAAACTGAGATCCACTCACTAAATGTTAACTTATACACAGCAAAAAACAGTGACTAAGACTAAAACTAAGTTTAAAATCCTTGTCAAAGAACACTGGAATTAACACTGGAATTTGGGTTTTTAATTAAATTATATGTTCTACATATTTGCAGAAAATAAATATGGAAATAGGATTGTGTATTGCACTTGTTTGTTCTAACAAACTAAAGGCATTCATTTGTATATGATATATGGGAGCACTATGGTAAGTCAGATTCCATATGTAACACATTCCCAGCCTGCTGAGCCTAGGTGACTAAACACATAGTTAAAGGTATGCAAACTTCTCAAGGGAATTTTAGAGAAAAGTTCTTCAACAAAATACATTGCAGTATCATTAAACAGTTTGCAAAAGTTGTGACTAAAACATTGACTAAAGGGCCCCATACACTACAACGATATGTCTGAAGCTGAAGTCAGAGGCGATTTCCCTTGAACTTTCCCAGGAGCTTTCCGGGAGTGGTTCCATACGATTCCATATGATTTGGTACATTTTGTATGCAATATATCGTATGCAATCCCAGCCATGCCTGCGGGAACCGACATATCACAAGTGCAGCACTAACGATCTAGGGGAGCCAATCCGACCCTCACAGGAACGCGCATCGGATCGGAACACATCCAAAATGCCCGATTTCACCCTATAAATTGGCTCGAATGCCTGAAATTGGATAAAATCGGGCATTATCATTTTAGTGTATGGGGCCCTTAACATTAGACTAAAATGAAAACTGAGACCCACTTACTAAAAGGAAAAGACTAAAATGTGACGATAAACCAACTGCAGTTTTAAGTAAGCCACTAAAAGTAAAACTAAATTGAAAATCCTTTTCAAAATTAACACTGCCCAAGATGACCACCGACAGTGAATGTTGCAGAGCTTGACACATGAATTTATTTTCCAAGTTGTGTGGTTGGAAGTTAGCCCTGCAAATGTAAACCAAAGACACAGTCAGAGCAACGCCAGACTAGAAAAGTTTCCCTCACTAAGAACAACAAAATTGATAGGCCATATACACTTGGTTATTTGGGCGATGTTACCGACCAATGATATTATCGATTTTTCAACACCAATTTATAGCAAACACACTGGACGATATCTATGCTGGATTTGGATGATATGACATTACATACATCGATATAGTCTGAATTAGCTTGCAGCAATTCTAAAATGTCAGTGATGGACACTCCTTTGTGTTGATAAGTTTCCACACTTTCCTGACACTTTCACTTCTCTTGGTTAGGAAGATATCCACTCAACTAGAGATAAGCAGGTTCGGTTCTCTGAGAACTGAACCCCCCCGAACTTCACGTCCCGAGCCCACCCCGCCGAACTTCACATCCCGAGCCTGGCTCGGGACTTCCCACCAGACTCAGAAACCAGAGCGAGGCAAAACGTCATAATCTCGCTGGGTTTTGCATTCCATACAAGGAGCCGTGCTTCGTCGCCATTTTCACTCCAGTCCTGGAGAGTGTAGCGAGAAGATGTGTCTCCTCAGTGTCTGTCTGTGAGGGAAAGTGGTGTGGCAACCTGCTGTTATGTGTCATTCCAGTGCTGTCTTGTGCTGCATCAGTCCAGTGGTGGTGTCTTGTGCTGCATCAGTCCAGTCACAGTGGTGGTGTCCTGTGCTGCCATAAATCCAGTGGTGGTGTCCTATACTGCCATAAACCCAGTGCTGCTGTATAAGTACAGTCCAGGGGTGCTGTCTTGTGCTGCATCAGTCCAGTGGTGGTGTCCTGTGCTGCCATATGTCCAGTGGTGCTGCTGTATAAGTACAGTGCAGTGGTGTTGTGCTGAATCAGTCCAGTGGTGGTGTCCTGTGCTGCCATAAGTCCAGTGGTGGTGTCCTGTGCTGCCATAAGTCCAGTGGTGCTGCCGTATAAGTCCAGTGATACTACCATATAAGTCCAGTGGTACTGCTGTATAAGTTTAGTCCAGTGGTACTGCCATATAAGTCCAGTGGTACTGCCGTATAAGTCCAATGGTACTACTGTATAAGTCCAATGGTACTACTGTATAAGTCCAGTGATACTGTCATATAAGTCCAGTGATACTGCCGTATAAGTCCAGTGGTACTGCTGTATAAGTCCAGTGGTACTGCCGTATAAGTCCAGTCCAGTGGTACTGCCATATAAGTCCAGTGGTATTGCCGTATAAGTCCAGTGATACTGCCATATAAGTCCAGAGGTACTGCCATATAAGTCCGGTCCAGTGGTGCAGCCGTATAAGTCGAAGGGTGCAGCCGTATAAGTAATGGGGTACTGCCATATAAGTCCACCAATATTGTGCGTGCATTACATCTGGGCAAATTCCAGCACGTCCCATGTTCTGCACATACAATTAATTTGGTGGTGCAGAATTTAAAAAAAAAAGACAGGTGTGTGCAGGGGATGCTGTCGGTGGCCCGAAAGATTGCGGGCCACGTTCGACATTCAGCCACTGCGTGCCACTCCTAGATGGGCCAGGTGTTTTTGCAGCACACTTGTGTCGCTTAGCAAAGTCATCCAGCACCTCTTTTTCTTCTTTGCATGATGTGCTGTTTGGGGCCTAGTTTTTTTAAATCTGCCATCCTGTCTGATACTGCAGTGCCACTCGTAGATGGTCCAGGTGTTTGTGACGCACACTTGTGTTGCTTAGCAAAGTCATCCAGCTCCCTCAGTGCAACCTTTTGGCCTAAAAACAATAGTGTGAGGTGTTCAGAAATGACTGGAAATGAGTGGAAATTAATGTTATTGAGATTAATAATACCGTAGGATCCAAATTACCCCCAAATTATGTGATTTTAGCTGCTTTTGTGTTTTTAAAAAAAAAAAATCATCCAGATCCAAAAACAAAACGCGAAAGGGTGGTTTTGGCAAAACCAATCCAGATCCAAAACACGAGCAAGGATCCAGATCCAAAACCAAAACACAAAACACGAAAAGTGCCCGCCGCACATCTCTACTCTCAACATATACTGTACAGTAGAAATAGAAAAAAAGAGTGAAATATGGGCAGATGTACAAAGCCTTGGAGAGTAATAAAATGGAGAAAGATAAACTACCAACCAATCATCTCCTAATTGTCATTTTTCAAACACAGCCTATAACATGGCAGTTAGGAGCTGATTAGCTGGTACTTTATCACTCTCCAAGACTTAGTAATTCTCCTCTATAGTGTGAAATCATCCAAGCAAAAAAATACAGGTGCTGATGTACGTGATTACAGATAAAATGGACTCTTATCAAGTGATTATAAGACCAAAGCCTCAAAAACAGTAGTGTTTAAAGATTTTATCTCTGGGAACATCAGCCTTCAGTACTTCCACACATTCTTAACACTGTCACCTAAATTCTTTAGGAATATAACCTCCCAATGTGTAACAATAGAGAAAAAAAAAGGTGATAAAATAATTTTAATAAAAACATTCAAGTAAATAAACAGATTCTGTTGTACACAAATGTAGATAAAATGTACTCCTACTGCCTAGAGATGAGCGGGCTCGGACGCAGAGAACTGAGCACTCCCGAACTTCCAGGATCCAAGGGAATCCGAGCTGTGGCTCAGGTTTTCCTGCCAGGCTCGGATTTCAAATCAAGGGAAACTGTCATAATTCTGGCTTCAGATCTCGTAGGTTTTGGATATGATATACTGTGAGTCCTTCTGTGGTGATTTGGGTGACATCTCACACAGGACAGCCAGAGCAGAGAGTCAAGGCACGGTTTGACTGGCATCCCCATGTCCCTAGTTATTATTACTGGGGAGAGCCAGGACACTGTTTGGCGGGCACCCACATGTCCGTAGTTAATAGTACTAACTGAGCTAGAGGGATCATGTAGGCAGAGAGCAAAACATTATTTTTTATTTTGAATAGTCCAGGAAGTAACATCTCATCTATTATTACTTGTATTTTGGCTAAGTGTGTCACACTGGTGCTGTAACCTAACTGCAGCACCTTGGTGCATAGCCTAGAGCTCCTAATACATAGAGGGGCATCATTAACCCTTGGGGCACCGGGCACACTGGTATTTTTTTTGTCACTGCCCTCAGTGCAGATCAGAGGTCCTAATACAGAGGCAGCATTAACCCTTGGAGCACAGGGCACACTAGTTGTTTTTTGTTACTGCATACAATGCAGCATTAATGCATTATTGGTACACACTGGTGCATGCCACCATTACTATAATATTAATTTTCTTGTACAAATTGTTTATTCAGTGGGTGCTGTTAATAGGTGCTGGGGAAGCAGTTAAAATACCACCAGTCGGGATCCCGGCAGTCACAATACCGACCCCGTAAACCTAACGTGGTGAAATGCCACCACCAGAAAACCGGTGACACAGGCTATTCTATGTCTACAACACCCATAGAGGAAGAATATAACCTGTGGCGAGTGCAGCGAACCATAGTGCTCATAGTGTGGCGAGCGCAGCGAGCCCACAAGGGGATTTCTACTGCTATTCCGGGTGCTGTACTGCATTCATTAATATAAGCACTATGAGTCTGCATTGTGAGTTGTCATTTAGGAAGAATAAAAAAGCTTTTTTTTTTTACACTTTGTGCATTCAATGAAGCTCAGTAGTTCCCCTGCCACTGCATTAATAAATATAAACAGTGATTTGACATGGATCCCAATCAGTCGATAGAAGAGCAGGACAAGCAACCACATACTAGTGCTGTGACTGCTGCCAGTAATGGTAGTACTACAACAGCTACCAAAAAAAAGAAAACCAGGTGCAATAGTATTACTAAAATTGCCTAATATTAAATTAATAAACAGCAGCTCTACCTGGTATATACTGGGTTTAACCAATAAACAAAATAAGACAAAGAGGCCTGATCACAACAGTGTACTTTTTCTCTCATGGGCAAAACCATGTGCAGTGCAGGTGGGGCAGATATAACATGTGCAGAGATAGTTAGATTTGAGTGGGGTGTGTTCAAACTGAAATATAATTTGCGGTGTAAAAATAAAGCAGCCAGTATTTACACTGCACAGAAACAATATAACCCACCCTAATCTTACTCTCTCTGCATATGTTATATTTTCCCCACCTTGCAGTGCACATGGTTTTGCCCATTAGAAAAAGATTTTGCTTTTGCGATCAGGTCTGAATTAGGCCCTAAGTCCATGAGTTCAAATTCCATAAAAACTTCATTCCAATACAATACTACATTTAGATTTTTCTTAGAAAAGGGGGAACATTCCTTCTTAAACCCAAAATGCTATTTGCGGTTTATAAAAACACACTTCAAGTAACTTATTGGACTATATAAAGATTTTATACAGAGAAACTAAACATTGACTTATTGTTCATCCTAGCCATAAACTGCTCCATGGTATACAGGATTAAAAGGGTGATTCACTAAGGATTGCAAATGCAAAGTTGCTTGCATCAACTTTGCAATTGCAGTCCTTACCAGTGCAATTACCACCTCCTCCCTGTATTTTCTATGCAATCACATTTCAGATGAACAATGAAATTTGCGATGGCAGGCTGTGTAAGCTGTAGCTTTATTAACCTTGTAGTGCGGATTCTGAGGCCAAGGTAACTGTGTCTAGTGATGCAGTCCTTGGCCTCACCACTCCCAGATAACGGAGGCAACACGCCCTCGTTTTCCTCAATGCTGGCCACTCCATCCCTTCCCGCGAATACTTCTGCCTGTCAATCAGGAAGAGACGTTTGCATATCTGCACTGCGATCGCAGGACCCATTCTGCACTTGCTCAGAAATGGTCCTGCGCATGTGCAGGACCTCACCATTGGGATATGCAGTAAGGATCCCATCAGCGATCCTTACTAAATTAGCCCCTAAAGCCCCAAACATAGCTATATTATCAATATCCATGTCCAAATCTTGTCATTTTAAGTTAATAATTCACTAAAAAGAACTAAAATACAATCCTTATTATATTCAAATATCCAGTAAGGGTTTTCTAACTTCAAAAGTTCTTGGTAAATCAGTGACTAACATAATTTACATAACTTTAACTTATTATAAATCCAGGTCATAGACTACGTTGTACTCTAGAGGGATAATGCCCCAACAATCATGGCCATATTATCTTTGCCCAGATTCAAATCTCATATTTTCCTTTGTAATTTAAAATGAACCAAATAAACTGCAATACAATGCTTATAATACTTTAGGCAACCATTAAGAATTTTAATACTTCAGAAACTAACATTGGCCGTCTTCGGCCATGCATTCCTAAAAAACTATTTAGTTTTTGATATTTTCATTTAGACTATTAGCCATCAATGTTCCCACAGAAAATATCCAATATGCCTCTCTCCTACATACAGTCATTGTGTATACCTGTTGCCCCGTTTCACAGTGGATGCAATGTATTTGATACCATGGACCTTTAGTCCCGAGATGTTTCCATCATGGTCAGCAGAGACATGTCTACATAAACTGCAGTTGTAGTTCTTTTCAATGTATTCTTTCTGTGCTCCAGAAATTTCTATTGAGACTTCTGGTAGTACGCCCTACATATTGTTTATTATACTCACATGTAATTAGATAGATTATATAGATTGATTGGCAGTTAATAAATTCCCCCACCTCCAATATGGTGGTTAGAGTTGATGAAACATATCTCTCAATTCTATGTAATATAAATTTGCAAATAATACAGAAAACTTTGCCACAACTAAAGCAACCCTTGGGTTTAGCGGGTAACAACCTTATGTTCTCCAAAGCACTGCAATTATCATTCATTGTGAAATGACGCCTAGCTTTTAAAAAAAATGACAAGTGGTTGATCCTTCAAACGGGGCATAGTAGTCTATCATGTTTTAAGATTGTTAGTCCTGGTGGCAGAAAGTTTAGGAAGGGCACCTGAAATAAAAATCTTTCATAATGTTAATAAAAAGTGGTAGAGGTGTCACATTAAAAACTGACAAATTAGTATCCAAAAAAAGAACACTAAGACTGAAAAACAAACTGTGGGTCTAATTCAGATCTGATTGCAGCAGCAAATTTGTTAGCTAATGGGCAAAACCATTTGCACTGCAGGGGGGACATATATAACATGTGCAGAGAGAGTTAGATGTGGATGGGTTATTTTGTTTCTGTGCAGGGTAAATACTGGCTGCTTTATTTTTACACCGCAATTTAGATTTCAGTTTGAACACACCCCACCCAAATTTAGCTCTCTCTGCACATGTTATATCTGCCCCCCTGCAGTGCACATGGTTTTGCCCATTAGTTAACAAATTTGCTGCGATCAGATCTGAATTTGGCCCTGTGTGTTCACAAATCCCTGAGGAGAGTCTAGGTTTGTCCACGTTAGCTATGTGTGAGTCTGACATTTCTCACAATGTACTCATAGAGAAGCCTCCTTCCACCATTTTTGCACTATCTGCAAATGTGGGGATGAGCAGTACAAGTAAGGATGGTGGTGATAACATTATAGAAATTAACTATGCTAGTGTGGAAGTAGAACAGGCTGAGGGGGATATTTGTGTACTATCTGATGCAAATGAGGATGATGAGGATGTTGAGTATGTTGTTTGTGTAAGTCAGCCATCAATGGCAGCAGTTCTTTCCCATAATAAAACGAAGCCATTGTGATGCCTGGGCATAAAACCAAAAAAGTCACCTCTGTGATGTGGGATTATTTTTATCCAAATCCTGACACAATTTGTGAAGGTACCTGCTCCAAGTAAGTAGAGGTAGGGATGTTATCAATTTAGGCACCTCATCCATGTTACAGCGAGTTCATGAAATTCATTTTATGAAATTGTAATTTGTAATTAACACCTGCATCATAAACCACCTAATTTGAGATTGGAAGTATTCCTTCCAAAAATTGTTTTGTTGGGACCCAAAAGAACCAAGCATGTCAGCCACAAAAGTGTCAGTCCCTGTCGCTGAAGTGCTTGGTTTGTTAAACTGTGCATGTCCTTTTTAATATCCAACATAATGGTGGGTAGTAGGGACCAAGGACAATTCCATCTTGCACCACTTTTCTTTTCTGTTTCAGCTAAGTAGCAGTGTTTTATAGATGTGCTATAAAACTGTTGTGTATTTGTGCTGTTGCTCTGTCGCTTAGTAACCAGCTAGCTCAACGCAGCCTTTGGCTAATATTGGTAAAGACAATGGCCCTCATTCCGAGTTGTTCGCTCGGTATTTTTCATCGCATCGCAGTGAAAATCCGCTTAGTACGCATGCGCAATGTTCGCACTGCGACTGCGCCAAGTAACTTTACTATGAAGAAAGTAATTTTACTCACGGCTTTTTCTTCGCTCCGGCGATCGTAATGTGATTGACAGGAAATGGGTGTTACTGGGCGGAAACACGGCGTTTCAGGGGCGTGTGGCTGAAAACGCTACCGTTTCCGGAAAAAACGCAGGAGTGGCCGGAGAAACGGTGGGAGTGCCTGGGCGAACGCTGGGTGTGTTTGTGACGTCAACCAGGAACGACAAGCACTGAACTGATCGCACAGGCAGAGTAAGTCTGAAGCTACTCTGAAACTGCTAAGTAATTAGTAATCGCAATATTGCGCATACATCGGTCGCAATTTTAAGAAGCTAAGATTCACTCCCAGTAGGCGGCGGCTTAGCGTGTGTAACTCTGCTAAATTCGCCTTGCGACCGATCAACTCGGAATGAGGGCCAATATTATGAGCTGTGAGTTGGTCAAAATTGACTGGAAATGACTGGAAACACTGGCATTTATCTAATGAGTGCAATGTGTGCAGTGCACATGGTCACCTGCATCCAGTGGGCTCAAACTGCACACGTTGGACCCATGTTTTATTACTTACCTTTCCAGAGTCCCACGTCAGAGCTGCAGCTGTGGTAAAAAAAATCAACGGCACCTTGCATGCGCAGTAGGAATTTAGGGGTAGATGTACTTAACCAGTGAAAAGAGTGGAGAAGTGAGCCTGTGGACAAGTTGCCCATGGCAACCAATCAGCTGCTCTGTATAATGTTATAGTATGCACATTTTAAATGATACTTCAATGCTGATTGCCAGGGGCAACGTCTCCACTGGCTCACTTCTCCACTGTTTTCACTGCTTAGTAGATCTCCCCCATAGTTTCTGGAACATGGCGGGTGTCATGTTTCCAGATACCTGCACATGTGCAGTAAACTCTGGCACAATGCCAGAGTCTACTGTGCCATTAAGAGGAGGTGGCCCATCCAGAGTCTGCACGTGGCCCCCTCCTCTGTTAAAATGCCCCTGAATGGAAATTAATGTTATTGAGGTTAGTAGTACTGTAGGAAAAAAACAGGCCCAAATTGCATAATTTTAGTTGTTTTTAGCATCCAAAGCCAAAGCACGTTAGGGTGGTTTTGGCAAAACCAAACCCTGACAATGAATTAGAATCAAAACCAAAAACAAAACACGGGGATCAGCGCACATATCTACTCCTATCAAGTGGTTTTGAGACCAAAGCCTCAGTAACAGCAGTGGTTAACAATGTTATACCAGGGCACACATGCATCCAGTAATTTATATTCTTTCACCCACGGTAGGTAGTCAGAGCAGCCACTCCACCAACAAGTATTAACTGAACACTGGTCTTTTTGAGGTGAGCAGTATGTATTTAAGCCTGGGCCAACCAATCAGATGTTATGATTATAAATTAGATCTACTGTAAACATTAGAAGAAATAATTTTTGTAATTCATGCAAGCAACATGGATAATCACTGTTATTTCCATATATTGTGCATCCCTTTCCATATATTGTGCATTTACTACAAAACATTTTTACATGCAGAAACATTCTAAGAATATAAGTATTAGAGATGAGCGGGTTCGGTTCCTCGGAATCCGAACCCCCCCGAACTTCAGCCTTTTTACACGGGTCCGAGGCAGACTCGGATCTTCCCGCCTTGCTCGGTTAACCCGAGCGCGCCCGAACGTCATCATCCCGCTGTCGGATTCTCGCGAGGCTCGTATTCTATCGCGAGACTCGGATTCTATATAAGGAGCCGCGCGTCGCCGCCATTTTCACACGTGCATTGAGATTGATAGGGAGAGGACGTGGCTGGCGTCCTCTCCGTTTAGATAGAGAGTGAGACACTTGATTTACTAGTAATTTAATTTTAGTAATTTTGGGGAGCATTAGGACTGGAGTACTCAGAGAGTGCAGAGTTTTGCTGATAGTTATACTAGTGACCACCAGTTTTATTTATTATTTAAAATCCGTTCTCTGCCTGAAAAAAAACGATACACAGTCACATACCATATCTGTGCTCAGCCTCAGTGTGCTGCATGATTGATAATATCATCTATGTATATCTGACTGTGCTGAGTGCTCACTGCTCACACAGCTTAATTGTGGGGGAGACTGGGGAGCAGTTATAGCAGGAGTACATAACAGTGCACACTTTTGCTGCCAGTGTGACTGACCAGTGACCACCAGTATATTGTCTGCCTGAAAAAGTTAAACACTCGTGTGGTGTTTTTTTTTTTTATTCTATAAACGCATTCTGCTGACAGACAGTATCCAGCAGGTCCGTCATTCATTATATTATAATATATACCTGCAGTAGTGATATATATATATTTTTTATATCATTATCATCCAGTCTATACTAGCAGACGCAGTACGGTAGTCCACGGCTGTAGCTACCTCTGTGTCGGCAGTGCTCGTCCATAATTGTATACCTACCTGTGGTGGGGGTTTTTTTCTATCTTCTTCATACTAGTAGTTTAGGAGTCTGCTGACAGTGTCCAGCAGGTCCGTCATTATATAATATATACCTGTCCTGCAGTAGTGATATATATATATTTTTTATATCATTATCATCCAGTCTATACTAGCAGACGCAGTACGGTAGTCCACGGCTGTAGCTACCTCTGTGTCGGCAGTGCTCGTCCATAATTGTATACCTACCTGTGGTGGGGGTTTTTTTCTATCTTCTTCATACTAGTAGTTTAGGAGTCTGCTGACAGTGTCCAGCAGGTCCGTCATTATATAATATATACCTGTCCTGCAGTAGTGATATATATTTTTTTTATATCATTATCATCCAGTCTATAATAGCACACGCAGTACGGTAGTCCACGGCTGTAGCTACCTCTGTGTCGGCAGTGCTCATCCATAATTGTATACCTACCTGTGGTGGTTTTTTTTTTCTACCTTCTTCATACTAGTAGTTTAGGAGTCTGCTGACAGTGTCCAGCAGGTCCGTCATTATATAATATATACCTGTCCTGCAGTAGTGATATATATATATATTTTTTATATCATTATCATCCAGTCTATACTAGCAGACGCAGTACGGTAGTCCACGGCTGTAGCTACCTCTGTGTCGGCAGTGCTCGTCCATAATTGTATACCTACCTGTGGTGGGGTTTTTTTTTCTACCTTCTTCATACTAGTAATTTAGGAGTCTGCTGACAGTGTCCAGCTGGTCCGTCATTATATAATATATACCTGTCCTGCAGTAGTGATATATATATATATATTTTTTATATCATTATCATCCAGTCTATACTAGCAGACGCAGTACGGTAGTCCACGGCTGTAGCTACCTCTGTGTCAGCAGTAGCTCGTCCATAATTGCATACCTACCTGTGGTGGGGTTTTTTTTTTCTATCTTCTTCATACTAGTAGTTTAGGAGTCTGCTGACAGTGTCCAGCAGGTTCGTCCTTATATAATATATACCTGTCCTGTAGTAGTGATATATATATATATTTTTTATATCATTATCATCCAGTCTATACTAGCAGACGCAGTACGGTAGTCCACGGCTGTAGCTACCTCTGTGTCGGCAGTCACTCGTGATCCATAAATATACTAGTATCCATCCATCTCCATTGTTTACCTGAGGTGCCTTTTAGTTGTGCCTATTAAAATATGGAGAACATAAATGTTGAGGTTCCAAAAATAGGGAAAGATCAAGATCAACTTCCACCTCGTGCTGAAGCTGCTGCCACTAGTCATGGCCGAGACGATGAAATGCCATCAACGTCGTCTGCCAAGGCCGATGCCCAATGTCATAGTACAAAGCATGTAAAATCCAAAACACCAAATATCAGTAAAAAAAGGACTCTAAAATCTAAAATAAAATCGTCGGAGGAGAAGCGTAAACTTGCCAATATGCCATTTACCACACGGAGTGGCAAGGAACGGCTGAGGCCCTGGCCTATGTTCATGGCTAGTGGTTCAGCTTCACATGAGGATGGAAGCACTCAGCCTCTCGCTAGAAAAATGAAAAGACTTAAGCTGGCAAAAGCACAGCAAAGAACTGTGCGTTCTTCGAAATCACAAATCCACAAGGAGAGTCCAATTGTGTCGGTTGCGATGCCTGACCTTCCCAACACTGGACGTGAAGAGCATGCGCCTTCCACCATTTGCACGCCCCCTGCAAGTGCTGGAAGGAGCACCCGCAGTCCAGTTCCTGATAGTCAGATTGAAGATGTCAGTGTTAAAGTACACCAGGATGAGGAGGATATGGGTGTTGCTTGCGCTGGGGAGGAAATTGACCAGGAGGATTCTGATGGTGAGGTGGTTTGTTTAAGTCAGGCACCCAGGGAGACACTTGTTGTCCATGGGAGGAATATGGCCATTGACATGCCTGGTGAAAATACCAAAAAATCAGCTCTTCGGTGTGGAAGTATTTCAACAGAAATGTGGACAACATTTGTCAAGCCGTGTGTTGCTTTTGTCAAGCTGTAATAAGTAGGGGTAAGGACGTTAACCACCTCGGAACATCCTCCCTTATACGTCACCTGCAGCGCATTCATCATAAGGCAGTGACAAGTTCAAAAACTTTGGGCGACAGCGGAAGCAGTCCACTGACCAGTAAATCCCTTCCTCTTGTAACCAAGCTCACGCAAACCACCCCACCAACTCCCTCAGTGTCAATTTCCTCCTTCCCCAGGAATGCCAATAGTCCTGCAGGCCATGTCACTGGCAATTCTGATGAGTCCTCTCCTGCCTGGGATTCCTCCGATGCATCCTTGCGTGTAACGCCTACTGCTGCTGGCGCTGCTGTTGTTGCTGCTGGGAGTCGATGGTCATCCCAGAGGGGAAGTCGTAAGACCACTTTTACTACTTCCACCAAGCAATTGACTGTCCAACAGTCCTTTGCGAGGAAGATTAAATATCACAGCAGTCATCCTGCTGCAAAGCGGATAACTGAGGCCTTGGCATCCTGGGCGGTGAGAAACGTGGTTCCGGTATCCATCATTACTGCAGAGCCAACTATAGACTTGTTTGAGGTACTGTGTCCCCGGTACCAAATACCATCTAGGTTCCATTTCTCTAGGCAGGCGATACCGAAAATGTACACAGACCTCAGAAAAAGACTCACCAGTGTCCTAAAAAATGCAGTTGTACCCAATGTCCACTTAACCACGGACATGTGGACAAGTGGAGCAGGGCAGACTCAGGACTATATGACTGTGACAGCCCACTGGGTAGATGTATGGACTCCCGCCGCAAGAACAGCAGCGGCGGCACCAGTACCAGCATTTCGCAAACGCCAACTCTTTCCTAGGCAGGCTACGCTTTGTATCACCGCTTTCCAGAATACGCACACAGCTAAAAACCTCTTACGGCAACTGAGGAAGATCATCGCAGAATGGCTTACCCCAATTGGACTCTCCTGTGGATTTGTGGCATCCGACAACGCCAGCAATATTGTGTGTGCATTAAATATGGGAAAATTCCAGCACGTCCCATGTTTTGCACATACCTTGAATTTGGTGGTGCAGAATTATTTAAAAAATGAGAGGGGCGTGCAAGAGATGCTGTCGGTGGCCAGAAGAATTGCGGCACACTTTCGGCGTATAGGCACCACGTACAGAAGACTGGAGCACCACCAAAAACGCCTGAACCTGCCCTGCCATCATCTGAAGCAAGAAGTGGTAACGAGGTGGAATTCAACCCTCTATATGCTTCAGAGGTTGGAGGAGCAGCAAAAGGCCATTCAAGCCTATACAACTGAGCACGATATAGGAGGTGGAATGCACCTGTCTCAAGCGCAGTGGAGAATGATTTCAACGTTGTGCAAGGTTCTGCAACCTTTTGAACTTGCCACACGTGAAGTCAGTTCAGACACTGCCAGCCTGAGTCAGGTCATTCCCCTCATCAGGCTTTTGCAGAAGAAGCTGGAGACATTGAAGGAGGAGCTAACACAGAGCGATTCCGCTAGGCATGTGGGACTTGTGGATGGAGCCCTTAATTCGCTTAACAAGGATTCACGGGTGGTCAATCTGTTGAAATCAGAGCACTACATTTTGGCCACCGTGCTCGATCCTAGATTTAAAACCTACCTTGGATCTCTCTTTCCGGCAGACACAAGTCTGCAGGGGTTCAAAGAACTGCTGGTGAGAAAATTGTCAAGTCAAGCGGAACGCGACCTGTCAACATCTCCTCCTTCACATTCTCCCGCAACTGGGGGTGCGAGGAAAAGGCTCAGAATTCCAAGCCCACCCGCTGGCGGTGATGCAGGGCAGTCTGGAGCGACTGCTGATGCTGACATCTGGTCCGGACTGAAGGACCTGCCAACGATTACGGACATGTCGTCTACTGTCACTGCATATGATTCTCTCCCCATTGAAAAAATGGTGGAGGATTATATGAGTGACCGCATCCAAGTAGGCACGTCAGACAGTCCGTACTTATACTGGCAGGAAAAAGAGGCAATTTGGAGGCCCTTGCACAAACTGGCTTTATTCTACCTAAGTTGCCCTCCCACAAGTGTGTACTCCGAAAGAGTGTTTAGTGCCGCCGCTCACCTTGTCAGCAATCGGCGTACGAGGTTACATCCAGAAAATGTGGAGAAGATGATGTTCATTAAAATGAATTATAATCAATTCCTCCGTGGAGACATTCACCAGCAGCAATTGCCTCCACAAAGTACACAGGGAGCTGAGATGGTGGATTCCAGTGGGGACGAATTGATAATCTGTGAGGAGGGGGATGTACACGGTGATATATCGGAGGATGATGATGAGGTGGACATCTTGCCTCTGTAGAGCCAGTTTGTGCAAGGAGAGATTAATTGCTTCTTTTTTGGTGGGGGTCCAAACCAACCCGTCATTTCAGTCACAGTCGTGTGGCAGACCCTGTCACTGAAATGATGGGTTGGTTAAAGTGTGCATGTCCTGTTTATACAACATAAGGGTGGGTGGGAGGGCCCAAGGACAATTCCATCTTGCACCTCTTTTTTCTTTCATTTTTCTTTGCGTCATGTGCTGTTTGGGGAGTGTTTTTTGGAAGGGCCAGCCAGGTGTTTGTGTCGGCCACTAGGGTCGCTTAGCTTACTCACACAGCTACCTCATTGCGCCTCTTTTTTTCTTTGCGTCATGTGCTGTTTGGGGAGTATTTTTTGGAAGGGCCATCCTGCCTGACACTGCAGTGCAACTCCTAGATGGGCCAGGTGTTTGTGTCGGCCACTTGGGTCGCTGAGCTTAGTCACACAGCTACCTCATTGCGCCTCTTTTTTTCTTTGCGTCATGTGCTGTTTGGGGAGTGTTTTTTTGAAGGGCCATCCTGCGTGACACTGCAGTGCCACTCCTAGATGGGCCAGGTGTTTGTGTCTGCCACTAGGGTCGCTTAGCTTACTCACACAGCTACCTCATTGCGCCTCTTTTTTTCTTTGCGTCATGTGCTGTTTGGGGAGTATTTTTTGGAAGGGCCATCCTGCCTGACACTGCAGTGCAACTCCTAGATGGGCCAGGTGTTTGTGTCGGCCACTTGGGTCGCTGAGCTTAGTCACACAGCTACCTCATTGCGCCTCTTTTTTTCTTTGCGTCATGTGCTGTTTGGGGAGTATTTTTTGGAAGGGCCATCCTGCCTGACACTGCAGTGCCACTCCTAGATGGGCCAGGTGTTTGTGTCGGCCACTTGGGTCGCTGAGCTTAGTCACACAGCTACCTCATTGCGCCTCTTTTTTTCTTTGCGTCATGTGCTGTTTGGGTAGTGTTTTTTGGAAGGGCCATCCTGCGTGACACTGCAGTGCCACTCCTAGATGGGCCAGGTGTTTGTGTCGGCCACTTGGGTCGCTGAGCTTAGTCATCCAGCGACCTCGGTGCAAATTTTAGGACTAAAAATAATATTGTGAGGTGTGAGGTGTTCAGAATAGACTGAAAATGAGTGCAAATTATGGTTATTTAGGTTAATAATACTTTGGGATCAAAATTACCCCCAAATTCTATGATTTAAGCTGTTTTTTAGGGTTTTTTGAAAAAAACACCCGAATCCAAAACACACCCGAATCCGACAAAAAAAATTCGGTGAGGTTTTGCCAAAACGCGTTCGAACCCAAAACACGGCCGCGGAACCGAACCCAAAACCAAAACACAAAACCCGAAAAATTTCCGGTGCACATCTCTAATAAGTATATGGTGATGATGTCATCAAAAACCTGCACATTATAAATGTCCATAGGTTAAAGTATTGTCAATCACAGGTTATTAATATTAAAAGTCCCGGTCCCGAGTGAAGCCAGAATTAATTTCTTTAAGTTCCAGTCCGTGTCTTCCTGCACCAGAAGTGGCATCATTGCCATCATGATGCTAATACACCAGAGAAATAAGTGTGTTACATTCTGCCAATACCGGGAAGTTACATGTCAGGTAGGCCAGTTCTAGACTTTGTGGTGTTAGTTACAGAGAGGTGCACTGTATGTGGTACTGGAGACAGGAGGGGGAGGAGGGTTGATCTGGAGGCAGAGGAGGGAGTGTCTGGAACCAGGGAGTGGGGGAATCACTAGTGCCTGGAGGTATCTGGCAGAATGGGACAGGTAGGTGGGTGGAGTTGGGAGATGTATGGAGGATGGAAGGGAGTGTTCTGCTTGGGCATAGGAGTGGTGAGGTGGTGTCTGTGTAACAAGACACATGCACATGTCCTCACAATATATTAGCAAGCATATACAATACAGCATGCCATTGACCTCATGTATAATGCCTGGCTGCTGATGAGAGGAACACAAGGACGAGGGCCCGCACTATTCTAAGGGGGAAATCATCATGTACACTGAAGAACTGGCCCTAGAGCTGAAGAGAGGGCGGAAGCAGAGCGGGTCCTTTCTACTGCTGCTATTCCTGTCATCATGTGCCTGTAGCAGGACACGGGGTGGGTGGCTCCAGATCCCTGTGCAAATAAACTTTTCCATGGGGGTGTGATAGAGTGCAATACATCCTGCTTTGACATGAGAAGAGAGTGAGGAGACTGGAGCAGCCAGGGAAACCAATCAGGATCAAGCCCAGCCCATGAATCAGAATGCTAGAGGTGAAGCTGGCCTGATCATTCATCTCTGCCCAGGCCAGAGGAGAGCTGACAGACTGGTGGCTTGAGTGCAATGTGCAGTGCACAATAAATTAAAAAGATATTCTAAATGATGGGGGGCACTGGGCGCTGGGCAGGAGAGATAGACTTTGTGGCGGCGGCAAGCGGTAAGGAGGGAGGGTGATTAAGCGCCGACAGGGTAACTGCGCTTGTGCCCTGAGGATGCAGTAGCTCTGCTTGCCTGCACCTAGAACTGCCACTGAGGCCAGACACTGCTGGAAGATAAAGAAATCAGTTCCTCATAGTTTGTATATTAGAGACTTTCATTCCCATGGTAACTGCAAACTATAAACAGTAAAAGAAATCAATTTCCGGTTTCACTGTGGACCAGAACTTTGTTTTAAATGTTTTCATTGAGAAATACACATCGCATAGTAACAGTCGACACGGTATAAAGCATAACACGGGCAGAAAACATGCACAGTCCAATCAGTGTAACCAGTGCCGTAACTAGACATTTTAGCAGTGTATGCAAGAAACAGCATCGGTGCCCCCCACCCAAATATGAAACAGTGCCAATGGGAACTAAAAAATATAGGGGCGTGGCTTCATGGGGAAGGGCATGGCCACATAACTCCCTTTTACACAGTAAGGCAGTCAGAGTTCCCTTTTACACAGTACGGCAGGTAGAGTCCCCTTTTACACATTAGGCAGGTAGAGTACCCCTTTTACACAGTACAGCAGTCAGAGTCCCATTTTACACATTAGGCAGGAAGAGTCCCCCTTTTACACAGTATGGCACATAGAGTCCCCCTTTTACACATTAGGCAGGTACAGTTCCCCTTTTACACAGTATGGCACATAGAGTCCCCTTTTTACACATTAGGCAACAGAGTCCCCCTTTGTTACATATTACAGCAACAGAGCTCAACACATTAGGCAGGGAGAGAGAGAGAGAGAGAGAGAGGGAGAGAGAGAGAAGGAGGGAGGAAGAAAGAGATAGAGAATCTTTTAAATGTGTTTTACCTGTTGCCATTTCTTTCTCTGGACAACAATGTTGCCATTGTTTTGAGTGAGTGATCAATGTTACTACATAACTCCCTTTTACACAGTAAGGCAGGCAGAGTTCCCTTTTACACAGTGCGGCAGGTAGAGTCCCCTTTTACACATTAGGCAGGGAGAGAGAGAGATAAAAAAAGAGACAGAGAGAAGGAGGGAGGAAGAAAGAGAAAGAGAATCTTTTAAATGTTTTTTACCTGTTGCCATTGTTTTTAGTGAGTGATCAATGTTACTACTCTGTCATAAACTGTTTGACGTGAACTAGTCATATACAGTACTTGCACAAATAAGGTGGTTATGTGCTATGGCTCATCACATTGGTTCATGGTAGCAACGAACTTTCCTCCTAGAACTGTCTGGGTTAACTTTGTTCCACTACAGTGAACTTTACATTTGCAGTTTACACCACTAAGAAGCGGACTAACATAATGAATCAACATAGATCATAAGATCATAGAACTGAAATCGTGAAATAATGTGCTCTTCCTACAAGAAGAGGAAAAATCTTGTTTTATGCTCGTGTTATTGTATTCCAGGTGGCTTTAAAATTCAATAGGTGACGAATCCGGTGTAGCTTTTCTTGTGCATACACAGATATGTCATGCCCATTAGACAGCATTGAACCTCTCACAGTGATGTCTCTAGTCTCTATTACTCTACCTCAATTTTTAAGGATCGTTTTCTAACCTCAAGGACAGCAAGTATTGTATGAGTGCATCACATGAGCAGTAATGTACTCAGCACAACAGCCGTCACCAAGTAACACGTCACATGCAGATGCCACTTTGTGACATTATTCTCCTTTATTCCTCTCTGCTATTGGGATGCTCTTTTTGGAGAGTGAGTCTTGCTGCACAGGAGCACATGCTGCAATAATACCCCTGTGATTCAGGAATATGGTGTCTGGGCATTTACATTCTTACAGTCCAATAAGAGCTGTAGGGTTTTGACCGTCCTCAGCGTTTGACATTTGGATGGGGGGTGGGGTGGGAGGAGAGAGAGAGAGAGAGAATGTGTGTGTGTATGTCGGTCACATGTGTGGTTGCTCCGGCATCCAGGCTTCACTGGCGCTGTCCCTCATATACTGGCGCTCCCTGCCCCTCTCTATCACTGATGGCGGCTCACACAGGCAGAGCAGTGGCGGATCGCTGATCCGAGCTACCACCTGCAGTAGCGCTCCCACTCTCTCCCTTGATGGCAGCAGGTCCCACAGTTTAAGCAGCGCTCCAGCGGCCGATCATGTAACGGACCTGCCGCCTGCACCACTGCTCCCAATCCCTCTCCATTACAGAGGCGCAAGCGGGACTGACAGACGGCATCACCACACGGAGGCTCTCTACCAACAAATGGCGCCTGCCACACCGCTCCCCTTCCCTTACAGAGGCAGGAGACAGGTGCTGACACACAGCAACTTACACTACTACCTCACTGCCTGCAAAGCCTGACATGGGGGTTGTGCTGCCAGATTGTGCACCTTCAGTGCAGTTGTGTTGTGGGTAAGGCACCATCGGCTCACACCTAGTTATGGCTCTGAGTGTAACAATATATACAAAAGCATAATATAAAAGGTGGAATGAGATCTTGTATTGCAGTAAAAGGAAGAAAGGACTTGAGAAAAATTAAAACACAAATATGGGCAGGAAAATGTATTTGCAGAAGTATCAACACCACCTAAAACCTTGTATTAAAATCTTGGAGTGTCATTGTAGGGGAAGGGAGCACCAGCTGGGCCTCACTAAAATGGGGTGTGGTTCATAGGGTCGACCACGCTTAGGTCGACAGTGTCTAGGTCAACTACTATTGGTCGACATTAACTAAGTCGACACCTAAAATAGGTCGACGAAAACTTTAGATCAACATGAGCAAGGTCGACATGAGGTTTTTTTGTGTGTCATTTTCATCGTAGAGTGACCGGGAACCCCAATTAGTGAATCGTGTCCCCTCGCATGGCTCGCGCCTTCGGGCAAGGTGCCTTGCTCCGCTACCGCTGTGCTCAGCACAAGTTGTCATTTCCAACTGTAATCCACATGGATCGTAAAGTATGAAAAAGTTTTTTTAAATTTAAAAATTGTGAAAAACTCATGTCAACCTTTTGTCATGTCGACCTAGTAACAATGTCGACCTAGAAACCAAATTGACCTAATGCATGTCGACCAATAATGGTCGACCTAATGCATGTTGACCTAAGTGTGGTCTACCTAGAGACCGGATACCCTAAAATGTAACAGATGATCATCTGCAAAAGCAGAAACATTTTAATATCACGACAGAGATCCCACTCCAAGACAGGTCCCGGACTAAGGTGTGGATCAGTGGATCTAAAGCAATATTAAAAAGCAATGGCGAAAGGGGACAACCCTAATGGTTAGTACAATGCAATGCAAAGAAAGAGGTACAGTATTAAGACCATTAATTCTATGACTGAAAGTCATTGTTGTATTATTTTGCTCATTTGTTTATGTACTTTGTTAGGAGCTGTGGAACCCTTGTGGCACAATATAATTAAACATTAATAAGAATAATACATTTCTGGGCAAGTTTCTGAAAATTAAAATTTGTAAAATATGGGACCAGGAAAAGCCTTATCTGCATCACAACTAACTATAATAGCCTCACAAGTGTTGTGAGTGAAACATTGCTGCAATTATCATGTGAACACTGTGCACTGAAGTTTGAACTTTAACAAACCCCTTTTGGGCAGGATCGAGAATACGAGGAAGAACGCATTGAAGACCCTGGCCAATGATCTTAGTTACCAACTTCAATTCCAGGTTTAAAAGCGATATACTATGAGACTGTACAAGAGTGTGATCTTTAATGGGCTTTGGGCACGATCCTGGCTTCATTGAAACCAGGTAGCGGGGGGATGGCCTTCCAGTAATGAATGAAATAATGTTAATAAGTGGGGTATAAGGTGTGGTTCTATTAGCTATTAATATTTAGCTTCAAAACCATCATGGCCAGGGCACTTTCTTTTCTTCAGGGATTTAATTAGGGAGAGAAGCTCCGGTTTTAGTGACTGCTTCTTTTCAGGAATCCCTCTCTGAATCAGTCAAAACAGGTAAAGCATCACTAATGAATTGCGTCATATAGTGACTGATAATATTGCAGGAATGACTCAGCTACAGCAGACAAATCAGTAACAGAATGTGAGGAATCAGTTATAAAATGTGGGAGGGACCTCAATAGAACTGAACCAAATTGACTAATAATTTACCATATTTATTGCCACCCCAAAAGAACCTATTACAGATGTGTACTCATACAGGGCCTAATATAAGGTTGATTGCAAAAGAAAAATCTTTCTCTAATGGGCAAAACCATGTGCACTGCAGGTGGGGCAGATAAAACATGTTCAGAGAGAGTTAGATTTGGGTAGGTTATATTGTTTCTGTGGCGGGTAAATACTGCCTGCTTTATTTTTACCCTGAAATTTAGATTTCAGTTTGAACACACCCAAATCTAACTCTCTCTCTGCACATGTTATATTTGCCCCCCTGCAGTACAAATGGTTTTGCCCATTAGAGGAAGATTTTGCTTTTGTGATCAACCTTGAATTAGACCCACTATGCGGCGATGCTGCAATGCATACTCATTGTGGCACAGCGTGGACTTCCCTAGCCTCCTGCAGCCACCAGATCCACATTCAATGCAATTGGTAGCAGAAGTATGCATATACACCATCACCGTTACTGCACCAGGCTCCCTCATACAAAGCTACGAGTAGCAGGAGCATAGCTTCCCACTACCTCCACTAATAAACCTCCACTGGCTCCCCTGTTTAAAGTTCTGGGAATATCGCTCCCTACTACTCCCGTCGGCTCCTATAAATACTGTACAGGTTAGCGGAGAGTGTGCGTACGCCTGCTTTCGTTAAAATACACTGTGCTGTTGCATGCAGCTCGCGATGTGAATGCATCACAGTCAAAGATGCAAAGGGACACATCTTTACATTGAGTGTTGTAGGTGAACTGGGCGGTCATTGCACAATGAGTCATTTAAATGCTTTGCATCAATGTAGGCCTTCAGGAGAATCTCTCAAAATAAATGAATCATAGGCCTTGGAGAGATTATGCAAACGTACCTCCAGTTTACAGGTATTTCCTGGCCACATATTCCATTAACTGGCCATGGATTACTGGTTTAGAAGCAGTCTAAAATTAATTACTACCTTGCAAATGTTCCACATGATCATCTACATAATTAAGAAAACCCCTTCCCAAATGAGTACAAAAATCAGCTGACTTTTCTAGATAGGCCAGAAACCTCCAATTAAAAGAAACAGAAAAAGTGAATAAACTATAAAGAATAAGAGTGCACTGCGCTCAGCTGCTATGATGTTAAATGTAACAGATTGAAATAATGTGGGGTGGTTATAGGTGATAAAAGCATACTTGCCTACCTGACCCTCTCCATGAGGGAGAAAATGCTCTGTTCCTGGACTCTCCTGGTAATGTATGATTGCCATCACCTGTGGTGAAACACCTTTCTTATCAATTACCTAGCTCACCACAGGTGATGGCAATCATACATTACCAGGAAAGTCCAGGAACAGCGCATTTTCTCCCTCATGGAGAGGGTCAGGTAGGCAAGTATGGGTAAAAGATATTAAAAATGTCTCATGACATTAGTACTAACGTAATCCATTGCTTGCACATTGCAATAAAGATTAAGTTACAGTTACAGTTTGTCAATGTAAGCTAGGCTCAGCTACTATGATGTATGTAACAATTTGAAAAAATGTAAGGTGGTGTGAGGATGATGAAGGATACTAAATATCTTAACACACTAGCAAAAATCTAATCCTTTACATACACACTGTAGTAAAAATAAATGTCAGATCTGTGGTTATGTCTGTCCCCGGCACTAGTGGGTCAGTGGTGGTGCGATGGAGAAACCGAGGAGGCTGTAAGAGATTCCTGCTCAAGTGCGCAATGATGTTTATTAAATGATCACGAGTATAACAGTAATTGAAGCAGATGAAAACTTGAGATGAATGGTACAAGAAATGCTGACAACGATGAAATAAACAGTCACAGGTATTTAGCTGGTCTGGAAACCAGTGCAGTAATTAGGCAATGAAATACAGGCAATGAACTAGTCTGGAAACTAGTATAGCAATCAGATGGTGATCACTCCCACAGTTGGTTTGGAAACCAGCAACGATACTCCACACAGTCAGTTTGTAATGCAAAGTCCACAACCAAGCAAGGTTAAGCAGGAGACAACTTGAAACACATATGAAGTGGTTGTATTAAGTGCCAGATGCCATAGCACAATGCTGAATGCAAGTTAACCATACACAGGTGAAAATAATGAATAGCACCTGAAGAAAGTCTCTTACTGCAAAAGGTGGAGGCTGACTGTAGCAGAAGTTGGAGCTGAAGTAAATGCTGGGACCTGTAGTTCCACATGAATACTGGAACCAGGAAATCACTTGAAGATGCCAGAAATAGGAGATCACTGGAAACAGGAGATTGAAGACTGGAGACTGGAGATTGAAACTGGAAACTGGAGATTGGAAACTGGAAACTGGAGATTGAAATCTGGAGACTGGAAACTGGAGACTGGAAACTGGAACCAGGAGACGCTATGCAGCAATGTGATGCGCCATCCAAGGTGATGAGACTGAGCTGATGCTCTGGACCTATACCCCCTGATCGGCAGTCACTGGATACCTGGATCATGTGAGCAATCACAGCACAGGATTGGGTGTTCTCCGGTCAGCTGACCGCAAGTGTCATGGCAGCACCCGTGCTGTGCAGATGGCCAGTATATAGGAGGGCACCCACAGAATGGACTTCAGAAGTTCACCACAATAGTGGGTACTGTGCTCTGCAGACAGGATGCTCATACAGCCGCAGACTGGGGCCGTGACCTCCGGAGACCTGCACACCAGCGCGCCGGTAAGTGACACATCACTGAATGCTGATTCCTGACAGTACCCCACCTTTTATGGGTGGACACCGAACACCCATGAGGCTTGGAAGGAAATAGTCTATGGAAAGCTTGGACTAACCGTGGAGCATGGACATCAGTGGCGTTAACCCAACTCCTCTCCTCAGGACCATACCCAGACCAGTCAATCAGGTACTGTAGATGACCATACCGACAACTTGAGTCCAGGATCTTCTCAACCTCGTACTCAACACCCCGATGAGTTTGGATTCTTGGAGCTGCTGGAAGAGCTTTCTGAAAACGGTTAAGAATCAGGGGTCTAAGGAGAGAGATAAGAATTTAGTTTGGGATTTTCAAATAAGGAGGCAATTTCATTTTATAAACCACTGGATTAATCACTCGTTCAACTGGAAATGGACCAATAAACCGCGGAGCAAACTTCATGGAGGGAACTCTAAGGCGGAGATTATGAGTAGATTACCAGACTTTATCACCTGGCTTTAAACTGGGAACTGTTCGTCTTTTCCGATCAGCAAAGACCTTGTACTGTCGAGATGCTTTCTTGAGAGAAAGATGAATCTTTGCCCAAATCTGAGAGAACTGCTGAAAAGCTGTAGTGGCTGCAGGAACATCGACAACTGGAAATTCATGGAAATCTGGAACTCTGGGATGTTGACCGTAAACTGCAAAGAAAGGAGTAGTATTGGTGGCTGTATGGTAGCAGAAGATATGAGCAAACTCTGCCCAAGGCAATAAATCTACCCAGTCATCCTGTGATGAGGAAATATAAAGTCTCAAAAAGGCTCTTGGTTTACCCTTTCATTCTTCCCATTCGTCTGAGGGTGATATGCTGTAGAGAATTTGAGTTTAACTTGTAATGCAGAGCATAAGGCCTTCCAAAATCTTGCCACAAACTGAACACCACGGTCAGATATAATTTCCGTTGGGAGTCCATGTAACCTGAAGATGTCACGTAGGAATATTTGTGCGAGCTTTGGAGCAGAAGGCAACCCCTTAAGTGGAACAAAATGGGCCATCTTTGAGAACCTGTCAACCACTACCCAGATGGTATCATACCTTTTGGAGGGAGGTAAGTCTGAGATGAAATCCATTGACAGGTAAGACCAGGGATGACTTGGTATAGAGTTAGGTAACAGTTAACCAGCAGGAGACTGACAAGAAACTTTGTGCTGGGCACACTTGGAACACGAAGCCACAAAATCCTGAATATCAGCTTTCATATGAGGCCACCAATAGGATTGAAACAAAAACATATAAGTCTTTAGGACCCCAGGATGACTGGTAAACTTAGAAATATGAGCCCATGACAGCAGATTCGGATGGAGCTCAGGAGATAGAAACATCTTGCCAGGAGGCAGAACAGGAGACACTTCTGTGGAAGCAAACACTACATGATCGAGAATTGGATGAGATTCTTGTTCAGAAGATTCCTCCATGGAACTCATGGAGCGTGACAAGGCATCTGCCTTAACATTCTGAGAACCAGAGCGGAACTGTAACTTGAAATTAAAACGAGAAAATAATAAAGCCCACCTTTCTTGATGAGGATTTAAACACTGTGCTACTTTCAAATAAAGAAAGTTCTTATTGTAGGTGAAGATGGTAATAGGAAACTTTGCGCCCTCCAGAAGATACCTCCACTCTTCCAGGGCCAGCTTGATTGCCAGGAGATCCTGGTCACCGATGGCATAGTTTATCTCAGCAGGTGGAAATCTACTGGAGAAAAACCCACAGGGGTGAGTCTTACCATCGTCGCTGGTTTGGGACAACACCACGCCAACGCCAACTGTTGAGGCATCCACTTCCAACTCAAAGGGTCTGTTGATATCTGGTTGCTGTAACACAGGAGCTGAAATGAAAGCTTGTTTAATCTTTGGGAAAGCAGCCAGAGCTTCTTCTGACCACTGAGAAGGATTTGCGCCTTTCCGTGTGAGGTAAGTAATTGGCGCTATCAGGGTAGTGAATCCTCTAATTAATTTTCTATAATAATTGGCGAAGCCAATAAAACATTGAACAGACTTGAGTGATGTAGGAAGAGACCAGTTCTCTATTGCTTCCAATTTAACAGGGTCCATTCAAAGATCTGAACCAGAGATTATATACCTGAGGAAGGGCATCGAAGGAGCTTCAAAGGTACACTTAGACAACTTCCCATAAAGATGATTCTTTCATAGGCGTAGGACCTCTTTTACCTGTTGATGATGAGAGGCTAAATCTTGAGAGAAAATCAGAATGTCGTCAAGGTAAACTACCACGTATTTATGCAGAACATCTCAAAATATTTCATTGACAAAGTTCTGAAACATAGCGGGGGCATTTCTTAATCCGAAGTGCATCACAAGATACTCATAGTGGCCGTCACTGGTGTTAAAAGCGGTCTTCCACTCATCGCCACTCCGGATTCTAATGAGATTATATGCCCCACGGAGATCTAATTTGGTAAAGATACTGGCTCCTTTAATTCTGTCAAACAGTTCCATGATTAACGGTAAGGGGTAGCTGTTTTTGATGGTAATCTCATTTAAGGCTCTATAATCAATGCAGGGACGTAGTCCTCTGTCTTTCTTTTTCACAAAGAAAAACCCTGCCCCTGCTGTAGATGAAGAAGGACGAATGAATCCTTTTTGTAGATTCTCTTTATATATTCACTCATGGCTTGAGTTTCAGGAACGGAAAGAGGATATGTTTGTCCTCTAGTAGGCATTCTCCCCGAGATCAGATCGATAGGACAATCCCATTTCTGATGGGGAGGCAGAACATCAGCGGCCTTTTCACTGAAGATGTCAGTAAATTCTTTGTAGGCCTCAGGAATTTCACACTGGGGTTTCAACCCAGAAGATCTCACGGGACGAACTTGAGCAAAACAGGAATGGAAACAAGGGGAACTCCATGCTGTGAGTTGTAGTGTAGAACAGTTGATTTGAGGGTTGTGAAGTTGAAGCCAAGGCATACCTATCTCATAGGTGGCTTTAGGAATGACCAAAAGTTCAATGAGCTCAGAATGAAGAAAGCCCACCCCTAGGACGACGGGTTTAGTTTGCTGACTAATGGATCCCTCAGCAATATGGCTACCATCCACAGCAGTGAGATAGACTGGGCGAGACAACCTTGAGACAGGAAGAGGGATCTTAACAACTGCATCCTGTGTAATAAAGTTCCCAGCAGCACCACCACAGTCAATTAAAGCTGAGAAGGCATGTAATCCACTCTGTGTTTCCAAAGTTACCGGTAGAATAAGTTCTCGAGAAGAAGGAGCTTTGGATAAGGTTCCTTACTTTACTCCTCCCTTGCAAGTTAGGACCTGGCGTTTCCCGAACGCGATGGGCAGGAACCAATCATGTGACCAGCAGCAGCACAGTACAGACACAGTCTTTCCCGTAATCTTCTTGACCGCTCCTCAGGAGTTAAGTGGGACATATTTACTTGCATAGGCTAATATGAAGTAGAGGAAGAAGGTTGTACTTGAGGCATAACTCGGTGCTTGCGAGGATCACCATGAGAATGTTCTCTTTCACATAAATGCAGATCCAACTTTACACACAAGGAAATTAACGATTCTAATTGCTCTGGGAGATCTCGGAAAGCCAGTTCATCTTTTATACGATCAGAGAGACCGTGCCAGAATGCCGCAACCAGCGCTTGATTGTTCCACTCAACCTTTGATGCCAATGTCTGGAACTTGATGACATACTGTCCCATGGTGCGTGGTCCCTGGCGAATCTGGAGGATATCAGAGGAAGCTGATGTTGTACACCCAGGCTCATCAAAGATATGTTTAAATGCAGCTACAAAGTCTGTGTAGTTGTTTAACAGTGAAACTGCTAACTCCCATAATAGGGAAACCCAATTCAAGGCAGGGCCAGTCAGGAGAGACACAATGGGGTATATTTACTAAAAATCGTATTTTCCCGTTTGAGGTCAAAGTTCAATCACGAATGACATCGAAAGTGTAAATATGCAACTTTTTGAATTTAGTGCGACTAATTTACTAAGCTGCCGTATTCTGCATTTTCGGTTTTACCGATGTCGATGTCATTCGTTTTTTTAGGCAGTGTTTTACGTGAGTGACTTGTAAAACACTGCCGACTTTAATACAATGAATCTCGGCCGGATCTGAGAGATCCGTGCTGGGCTTCATTGTGCACCTTGTTAAAAAAAAAAAAACAGTGTTAAAATAAATAAAAAAAATTGTGTGGGGTCCCCCCTCCTAATCCAAACCAGCCTCGGGCTCTTTGAGCCGATCCTGGTTGCAAAAATATGGGGGGAAAAATGATAGAGGTTCCCCCATATTTAAACAACCAGCACCAGGCTCTGCGCCTGGTCCTGGTTCCAAAAATACGGGGGACAAAAAGCGTAGGGGTCCCCCGTATTTCTGAAACCAGCACCGGGCTCCACTAGCCAGATACATAATGCCACAGCCGGGGGACACTTTTATATAGGTCCTGGCGGCCCTGGCATTACATAACCAACTAGTCACCCCTGGTCGGGGTACCCTGGAGGAGTGGGGACCCCTTCAATCAAGGGGTCCCCCCCTCCAGCCACCCAAGGACCAGGGGTGAAGCCCGAGGCTGTCCCCCCCATCCAAGGGCTGCGGATGGGAGGCTGATAGCCGTTGTGTAAAAAAATGAATATTGTTTTTAGTAGCAGTACTACAAGTCCCAGCAAGCCTCGCCCGCAAGCTGGTACTTGGAGAACCACAAGTACCAGCATGCGGAGGAAAACCGGGCCCGCTGGTACCTGTAGTACTACTACTAAAAAAATACCCCAATAAAAACATAAGACACACACCTTGAAAGTATAACTTTAATACATACATCCACACCTCCATATACACATACTTACCTTATGTTCACATGAGGGTCGGTCCTCTTCTCCATGTAGAATCCATGGTGTACCTGTGGAAAAAATTATACTCACAAAATCCAGTGTAGAAGGCTCTTCTTCTTGTAATCCATTTGTAATCCAGGTACTTGTCAAAATAAAAAAACGGACACCCGACCTCGCACTGAAAGGGGCCCCATGTTTTCACATGGGACCCCTTTCCCCGAATGCCAGAAACCCCCTCTGACTTATGTCTAAGAGGGTTCCATCAGCCAATCAGGGAACGCCACGTTGTGGCATCCTCCTGATCGGCTGTGTGCTCCTGTACTGTATGACAGGCGGCACACGGCAGTGTTACAATGTAGCGCCTATGCGCTCCATTGTAACCAATGGTGAGAACTTTGTGGTCAGCGGGTGACCGAAAGTAACCTCACCGCTGACCACAAAGTTCCCACCATTGGTTACAATGGAGCGCATAGGCGCTACATTGTAACACTGCCGTGTGCCGCCTGTCATACAGTACAGGAGCACACAGCCGATCAGGAGGATGCCACAACGTGGCGTTCCCTGATTGGCTGATGGAACCCTCTCAGACATAAGTCAGAGGGGGTTTCTGGCATTCGGGGAAAGGGGTCCCATGTGAAAACATGGGGCCCCTTTCAGTGCGAGGTCGGGTGTCCGTTTTTTTATTTTGACAAGTACCTGGATTACAAATGGATTACAAGAAGAGCCTTCTACACTGGATTATGTGAGTATAATTTTTTCCACAGGTACACCATGGATTCTACATGGAAGAGAGGACCGACCCTCGTGTGAACATAAGGTAAGTATGTGTATATGGAGGTGTGGATGTATGTATTAAAGTTATACTTTCAAGGTGTGTGTCTTATGTTTTTATTGGGGTATTTTTTTAGTAGTAGTACTACAGGTACCAGCGGGCCCGGTTTTCCTCCGCATGCTGGTACTTGTGGTTCTCCAAGTACCAGCTTACGGGGGAGGCTTGCTGGGACTTGTAGTACTGCTACTAAAAACAATATTCATTTTTTACACAACGGCTATCAGCCTCCCATCCGCAGCCCTTGGATGGGGGGGACAGCCTCGGGCTTCACCCCTGGTCCTTGGGTGGCTGGAGGGGGGGACCCCTTGATTGAAGGGGTCCCCACTCCTCCAGGGTACCCCGGCCAGGGGTGACTAGTTGGTTATGTAATGCCAGGGCCGCCGGGACCAATATAAAAGTGTCCCCCGGCTGTGGCATTATGTATCTGGCTAGTGGAGCCCGGTGCTGGTTTCAGAGATACGGGGGACCCCTACGCTTTTTGTCCCCCGTATTTTTGGAACCAGGACCAGGCACAGAGCCCGGTGCTGGTTGTTTAAATATGGGGGAACCTCTATCATTTTTTCCCCCATATTTTTTCAACCTGGACCGGCTCAAAGAGCCCGAGGCTGGTTTTGCTTAGGAGGGGGGACCCCACGCATTTTTTTTTTTAAAATAACACTTTCCCATCCCCTTCCCACTGATAAACATGCACGGATCTCATGGATCCGTGCATGCCTATCCAAACACGGGATAAAAAAGCAGGTCTGTTTTTTTTTAGCACTTTTTCACGATTTGTATTTCTGCACGGCAGTGTTTGGCTATTGGGGGTCATTCCGAGTTGTTCGCTCGCAGGCTGCTTTTAGCAGCTTTGCACACGCTAAGCCGCCGCCTACTGGGAGTGAATCATAGCTTAGCAAAATTGCGAACGAAAGATTAGCAGAATTGCGAATAGACACTTCTTAGCAGTTTCTGAGTAGCTCCAGACTTACTCGGCATCTGCGATCAGTTCAGTGTCGTTCCTGGTTTGACATCACAAACACACCCAGCGTTCACCCAGACACTCCTCCGTTTCTCCAGCTACTTCCGCGTTTTTCCCTGAAACTGTAGCGTTTTTTCACACAATCCCATAAAACGGCCAGTTTCCGCCCAGAAACACCCACTTCCTGTCAATCACACTCCGATAACCAGAACGAAGAAAAATCCTCGTAATGCCGTGAGTAAAATACCTAACTGCATAGCAAATTTACTTGGCGCAGTCGCACTGCGGACTTTGCGCATGCGCATTAGCGACTAATCGCTCCGTTGCGAGAAAAAAATAACGAGCGAACAACTCGGAATGACCCCCATTGTCGGCAGTGTTTGTGATTTGCACTTTTTAGTTAATTACCGATTTCTACCAAATTGCAGGCGTATTTGACCGATGGTGTATTGATTCGTGATTTTTTCCTAGGACTTCCAAAATATTACGAATGCCCTCATCACTGCCGAGATTTTTGCTTAGTAAATTCCCGACATGACACTTTGAAGAAAAAACGGCATCTCGGTCAAAATCGGGAGCTTAGTAAATATACCCCAATGTATGCAAGTTTGGTTCTGGGCGTCGGGAAATTGTGCGGCAGCAATCCAAAGTGACCTTCACATTGGTTCAGGAATCCACGACAGGTTTTAGGATTGCCATCAAATTTACTTGGTGTAGGAAGATGGAGACGAGATCCTAAACCAGAAGCAACTGGAGAGCCTGAAGCTGTGGCACTGAAAACTGGAGCTGGAGTCGCTGGTGCAGCTGGAACAATAGAACTTGGCAGAGATTGTTGTAAGGTATTCAACCAAGAAGACATCTCTTGTAAAAACTGTATGATCTGCTGTTGTGCAGCCTATGTACCATTGAGTCATGAGACTAAGTTCTGAAGAGCCCTTGCTCCCACACACTCACCACCATCCTGGTCCATGGACCTTGGACAAACTGTCAGATCTGTGGTTATGTCTGTCCCCGGAGGGGGCACTAGTGGGTCAGTGGTGGTGTGATGGACAAACCAAGGAGGATGTAAGAGATTCCTGCGCATGTGCGCAATGTTGTTTATTAAATGATCACAAGTATAACAGTAATTGAAGCAGATGAAAACTTGAGATGAATGGTACAAGAAATGCTGACAACGATGAAATAAACAGTCACAGGTATTTAGCTGGTCTGGAAACCAGTGCAGTAATTAGGAAATGAAATATAGGCAATGAACTAGTCTGGAAACTAGTATAGCAATCAGATGGTGATCAATCCCACAGTTGGTTTGGAAACCAGCAACGATACTCCACACAGTCAGTTTGTAATGCAAAGTCCACACCCAAGCAAGGTTAAGCAGGAGACAACTTGAAACACATATGAAGTGGTTGTATTAAGTGCCAGATGCCATAGCACAATGCTGAATGCAAGTTAACCATACACAGGTGAAGATAATGAATAGCACCTGAAGAAAGTCTCTTACTGCAAAAGGTGGAGGCTGACTGTAGCAGAAGTTGGAGCTGAAGTAAATGTTGGGACCTGTAGTTCCACATGAATACTGGAACCAGGAAATCACTTGAAGATGCCAGAAATAGGAGATCGCTGGAAACAGGAGATTGAAGACTGGAGATTGGAGATTGAAACTGGAAACTGGAAACTGGAGATTGAAAACTGGAGACTGGAAACTGGAGATTGGAAACTGGAACCAGGAGACGCTATGCAGCAATGTGATGCGCCATCCAAGGTGATGAGACTGAGCCGATGCTTTGGACCTATACCCCCTGGACGGCAATCACCGGATACCTGGAACATGTGAGCAATCACAGTGCAGGATTGGGTGCTCTCCGGTCAGCTGACCGCAAGTGTCATGGCAGCGCCCATGCTGTGCAGATGGCCGGTACACAGGAGAGCACCCACAGAATGGACTTCAGGGCTTCACCACAATAGTGGGTACTGCACTCTGTAGACAGGATGCTCATACAGCCACAGACTGGGGCCGTGACCTCTGGAGGCCTTCACACCAGCGCGCCGGTAAGTGAGACATCACTGAATGCTGATTCCTGACAATAAAGTGACAATAGCAATTAGAGATGTGTGGCGGGTACTTTTCCTGTTTTATGTTTTGGTTTTAGTTCTGGTTCCATGCTTGTGTTTTGGATCTGGATTGGTTTTGTCAAAACCACCCTTTCGTGTTTTGGTTTTGGATCTGGATGATTTTTTCTAAAAAACATAAAAACAGCTAAAATCACAGAATTTGAGGGTAATTTTGATCCTACGGTATTATTAACCTCAATAACATTAATTTCCACTCATTTCGAGTTTATTCTGAACACCTCACAATATTGTTTTTAGGCCAAAAGGTTGCACCGAGGTGGCTGGATGACTAAGCTAAGCGACAGAAGTGTGCAGCACAAATACCTTGCCCATCTAGGAGTGGCACTGCAGTGGCAGACAGGATGGCAGATTTAAAAAATAGGCCCCAAATAGCACATGATGCAAAGAAAAAAAAGAGGTGCAACGAGGTAGCTACATGACTAAGCTAAGCGACACAAGTGTGCGGCACAAACACCTGGCCTATCTAGGAGTGGCACTGTAGTTGCAGACAGGATGGCACTTAAAAAAACTAGGCCCCAAACAGCACATCATGAAAAGAAGAAAAAGAGTTGCAATGAGGTAGCTGTATGACTAAGCTAAGCAACACAAGTGTGCAGCACAAACACCTGGCCTATCTAGGAGTGGCACTGCAGTTGTAGACAGGATGGCACTTAAAAAAACTAGGCCCCAAACCGCACATCATCAAACAAAGAAAAAGAGGTGCAATGAGGTAGCTGTATGACTAAGCTAAGTGACACAAGTGTGTGGCACAAATAACATGGGACGTGCTGGAATTTGCCCAGATGTAATACACGCACAATATTGGTGGCACAGGAGAGCGTACCCTTAAACCACACACACAAATGGCAAAGCCTGTAAAATTAATTTAGATAATAATAACCCTTTTATTTGGAGCTATTATAATAATATTCAACACAGGTGAGCGTACCCCTACACCACACAGGGAAACCCTGTAAAAATTATTTGGATAATAATATAAGTAATGTATATAACCCTTTTATTTGGCGTAAATAATATACAGCACAGGACACCACCACTGGACTTATGGCAGCACAAGACACCACCACTGAACCTATGCAGCACAAGACAGCACCACTGGACTGGATTTATACGGCAGTACCCCTGGACTTATACGGCAGTACCACTGGAGTTGTACGGCCGTGTCAGACAGCATGGCACTTTAAAAAAACTAGTCCCCAAACAGCACATGATGCAAAGAAGAAAAAGAGGTGCATGATGAAATTGCCCTTAGGCCCTCCCTCCCACCCTTATGTTGTATAAACAGGACATGCACAATTTAACAAACCCATCATTTCAGTGACAGGGTCTGCCACACGACTGTGGCTGAAATGACTGGTTTGTTTGGTCCCCCACCAAAAAGAAGCAATCAATCTCTCCTTGCACAAACTGGTTCTACAGAGGCAAGATGTCGACCTCATCCTCATCCTCCAATTCCTCCCCCCTTTCAGTGTGTACATCCTCCTCCTCACAGAGTATTAATTCGTCCCCAGTGGAATCCACCATCACAGGTCCCTGTTTACTTTCTGGAGGCAATTGCTGGTAAAGGTCTTCCCAGAGGAATTTAAAATTCATTTTGATGAACATCATCTTCTCCACATTTTGTGGAAGTAACCTCCTACGCCGATCGCTGACAAGGTTACCAGCTGCACTAAACACTATTTAGGTAAAATAAAGCCAGTTTGTGCAAGGGCATCTAAATTGCCTCTTTTTCCTGACAGTATACATACGGACTATCTGACATGATGTCACTCATATATCCTCCACCATTCTTTCAATGGTGACAGAATAATAGGCAGTGACAGTAGACATGTCAGTAATCATTGGCAGGTCCTTCTGTCCGGACCAGATGTCAGCACTCGCTCCGGACTGCCCTGCATCGCTGCCAGCGGGTGGGCTAGGAAATCTTATCCTTTTCCTTGCAGCCCCAGTAGCGGGAGAAAGTGTAGGAGGAGCTGTTGACTGGTCACGTTCCACTTGAGTTGACAATTTCCTCACCAGCAGGTCTTTGAACCTCTGCAGACTTGTGGCTGCCGGAAAGAGAGATACAACGTAGGCTTTAAACCTAGGATCGAGCACGGTGGCCAAAATGTACTGCTCTGATTTCAACAGATTGACCTCCCTTGAATCCTGTCAAATCAAATGAAGGGCTCCATCCACAAGTCCCACATACTTTGCAGAATCGCTCCATCTTAGCACCTTCTGCAAAAGCCTGATGAAGGGAATGACCTGACTTAAGCTGGCAGTGTCTGAACTGACTTCGCGTGTGGCCAGTTCGAAGGGTTGGAGAACCTTGCAAAGATGGAAATCATTCTCCACTGCGCTTGAGTTATGTGCATTACCCTTCCTTTGCCTATAAACTCCGAAGGATAGAGAGTGTTGAATTCCACCTCGTTACCACCTCTTGCTTCAGGTGCTGGCAGGACAGGTTCAGGAGTGTTTGCTGGCACGCCAGTCTTCGGCACGTGGTGGCTAAATGTAAAAAGTGGCCTGCAATTTTTCGGGCCGCCTACAGCATCTTCTGCACCCCCTGTCAATTTGAAAAGAATTCTGCGCCACCAAATTAATTGTTTGTGCAAAACTTGGGATGTGCTGGAATTTTCCCAGATGTAATGCACGCACAATATTGGAGGCTTTGTCCGATATCAAAAATCCCCAGGAGAGTCTAATTTGGGTAAGCCATTGTGCGATAGTGTTCATCAGTTTCCGTAAGAGGTTGGCAGCTGTGTGCCTTTTACGGAAAGCAGTGATACATAGCGTAGCTTGCCTAGGAACGAGTTGGCGTTTGCTAGATGCTGCTACTAGTTCTGCTGCTATTGTTGTTGCTGTGGGAGTCCATACATCTACCCAGTGGGCTGTCACAGTCATATAGTCCTGAGCCTGCCCTGCTCCACTTGTCCACATGTCCGTGGTTAAGTGGACATTGGGTACAACTGCATTTTTTAGGACACTGGTGAGTCTTTTTCTGAGGTCTGTGTACATTCTCGGTATCACCTGCCTATTGAAGTGGAACCTAGATGGGATTTGGTACGGGGACATACTAGCTCAAACAATTCTCTAAGTTCCAGTGAACTAATGGCGGATACTGGATGCACATCTAACACCAACATAGCTGTCAAGGCCTCAGTTATCTGCTTTGCAACAGGATGATTGCTGTCATACATTTTTATCTTCCGCACAAAGGACTGTTGGACAGTCAAATGTTTAGTTGAAGTAGTACAAGTGGTCTTCCGACTTCCCCTCTGGATTGTCAATTGACTCCCAGCAGCAGCAGCAACAGCCGCAGTAGGCATACCACTCAAGGATCCTCCGAAGGAATCCCAGTTAGGAGAGGACTCCTCAGTCTTGTCAGTGACATGACCTGCAGGACTACTGACGTTCCTGACTGAGGAGGGAGTTGACGTTGAGGGAGTTGGTAGTGTGGCTTACAGGAGCTTGGGAACAAGAGGAAGAAGGTATTTAGGTGTCAGTGGACTGCTTACTCTCTTACCCAAAGTTTCACAACTTGACACTGACTTCTGATGAATGCGCAACAGGTGACGTATAAGGGAGGATGTTCCTAGATGGTTAATGTCCTTACCTCTACTTATTACAGATTGACAGAGGCAATACATGGCTTGACACCTGTTGTCTGAATTTATGGAGAAATAATTCTACACTGAAGAGGTGGCTTTTTTGGTATTTTGCCCAGGCATCACAATGGGCTTATTCATTTCATGGACAACAGGTATCTCCCCCAGTGCCTCATTTAAACAAACCACATCACCATCAGAATCCTCCTCGTCAACTTCCTCCTCAGCGCCAGGAGCACCCATATCCTCATCCTGGTGTACTTCAACAGTGACATCTTCAATTTGAATATCAGAAACTGTACTGTGGGTGCTCCTTCCAGCACTTGCAAAGCGCATGCAATTAGTGGAAGGAGCCACCTCTTCCTGTCCAGTGTTGTGAAGGTCAGGCATCACAACTGCCAACACACTTGGACTCTCCTTGGGGATTTGTGATACCATCTTAGAACGCACAGTTCTTTGCTGTGCTTTTGCCAGCTTAACTGTTTTTATTTATCTAGTGGGAGTATGAGGGCTTCCATCGTCATGTGAAGATGAACCACTAGTCATGTACATAGGCCAGGGCCTTTGACATTCTTTGCAACTCCATGTCGTAAATGGCATATTGGCAAGTTTACGTTTCTCCTCAGACCATTTAAATTTCTTTTTTGGGGTCTTTTTACTGAACTTTGGCTTTTTGGATTTTAAATGCCCTCTACTATCACATTGGGCATCGGCCTTGGCAGATGACGTTGATGGCATTTCATTGTCTATGTCATGACTAGTGGCAGCAGCTTCAGCACTAGGAGGAAGTGGTTCTTGATCTTTCCCTATTTTATCCTCCAACATTTTTGTTCTCCATTATTTTTCTGGAGTTATATAACAATATGCGGTACAGGAGAGCGTACCTCTACACCACACAGGGCAAACCCTGTGAAAATTATTTGAGTTAAATATTAATAACCCCTTTATTTGGAGTAAATAATATACAGCACAGGATAGCACCACTAAACTTAAATGGCAGCACCACTGGACTGGATTTATATGGCAGTACCACTGGAATTATATGGCAGTATCACTGGATTTATATGCCGGTACCACAGGAATTATACGGCAGTATCACTGGAATTATATGGCAGTACCACTGGACTTATACGGCAGTACCACTGGACATATACGGCGGTATCACTGGACTGGATTTATACATCAGTACCACTGGAATTATACGCCAATACCACTGGAATTATACGGCAGCATCACTGGAATTACAGTATATGGCAGTTCCACTGGAATTATATGGCAGTACCACTGGACATATACGGCAGTATCACTGGAATGGATTGCTACGCCAGTACTGCTGGAACTATAAGCCAGTATCACTGGAATTATACATTAGTTTCACTGGAATTATACGGCAGTCCCACTGGACATATACGGCAGTATCAATGGAATGGATTTATACATCAGTACCACTGGAATTATATGCCAGTACCACTGGAATTATATGGCAGTATCACTGGATTTATACTACAGTACCACTGGACATATACGGCAGTATCACTGAACATATACGGCAGTATCACTGGACATATACGGCAGTACCACTGGACATGTACAGCAGCACAGGGACACCACCACTGGACTGATGCAGGATAACACAGCACCACTGCAATGGACAGGACTTATACAGCAGCACTGGACATATTGCAGCAGAGGACACCACCACTGTGACTGGACTGATGCAGCACAAGACAGTACCACTGTACTGATGCAGGACAACACAGCACCACTGCAATGGACTGGACATTTGACAGCAGAGGACACCACCACTGTGACTGGACTGATGCTGCACAACACAGCACCACTGGACTGGACTTATACAGCAGCACTGGACATATGGCAGCAGAGGACACCACCACTGTGACTGGACTGATGCAGCACAAGACAGTACCACTGTACTGATGCAGGACAACACAGCACCACTGCAATGGACTGGACTTATACAGCAACACTGGACATTTGACAGCAGAGGACACCACCACTGTGACTGGACTGAAGCAGCACAACACAGCACCACTGGACTGGACTTATACAGCAGCACTGGACATATGACAGCAGAGGACACAACCACTGTGACTGAACTGATGCAGCACAAGACACTACCACTGAACTGATGCAGGACACTAAGGACGGAGACACATCCTCTCTCTACACTACCTAATGCCGGAGTGAAAATGGCGGCGATGCACGGCTTCTTATATGGAATCCAAACCCCGCGAGAATCCGACAGTGGGATGATGACGTTTTGCCGTATTCTGGTTTCTGAGTCAGGAAGGGAAAACCCGAGCCTGACTCAGATCCGGGATCGAGTAGTGAAGTTCGGAGAGGTTCGGGTCTCAGGGAACCGAACCCGCTCATCTCTAATAGCAATGTGCTGTATTAATGGCAAAAGTTACAGTAATGGCAGCAAAGGCATCCCCGGGTGTCTGGACCACCCCCCCTCCTGCAATTCTTGCATGTCTGACTGAAATGGGGACAAGTCCTAACAAAATGGGTCATGGCCTCGTGGGGGTCACAGTTTCTTTACTCCAGGGGCATGTCCAGCATTCCTGGAGATGCTGGCTGCCCCTGGAGACTGGGCTGACTGCAGTGCCGGCTCTTCATTTGTGACAGGACCTGAGTGCTGCTGGTGAATATCACACTGCAGCTCTCGGCTCCTGTCACTGCAGAAGAGCTGGCACTTTGGTGTCACAACTTCTGATGGTGACACCCGGGTGCGGTACGCACCCTCCCACACCATCATTGTGACGCCACTAAATGGCGGAGATATACAATAGTGCCCAAAACATGAAAAGAAAAAAGAGGGGGGGTGGGGTTAGGGGGTTATATGAATCAGTTAGGAAAATTCGCAAAAATTATAAAAGTCAATGCAGGAAAAGGAGTCTTAGAAACTGATTAACTGTATAAAGTCTTGAAAAGTGTTCACTTGTCCCTGTGGGGTTAATAATTATCAGAATGTCGACACTGGGAATCCCAATTGTAAGTATCTGGGGGAGTTAGGGTTAGGCTTTGGGGGAGGTTAGGGTTAGGCTGCTTAGGGAGGGTTAGGGTTAGGCTGTGAGGGGAGGTTAGGGTTAATCACCATGGGGGAGGTTTAGGTTTAGGCTGCAGGGAGGGAGGGTTAGGCTTAGGAGGAGGGTTAAGGCTAGCTTCTGTTCTCACCCTAGTCAGGATTTTTGCAGTCAGGATGCCAGAGTCGATATTTTGAGCAAGTGCTAGTCTCCCAAACCCAACTTCCCGGTATAAAATCTTTAACCACTGTTGTTACTGAAGCTTTAGTCTCATAATCACTCAACTGGAGTCCATTTAATATGCAATTGTTCAATTACTTGGATGATTTTATTTAAACGATTTTACACTTCAATATACCTATTTACCTATTTTTTTTTCTCCATTGGTACACATTGGGAGGTTGTCTTTCTAAGGAAAAGAGGTGAAAGTGTCAAGAAAGAGTTGAAGTACTGGAGGCTGGAATACTTGTGGATAACATCTTTAACCATTGCTGTTTTTGAGGCTTTGGTCTCATAATCACTTGGCAGGAGCTCAGGTGGCTGGTTCCAGGTATCTATGTGAATCAAATAAAAGGAATATACTTTTTCTAATCTTATTTTCATTTTATTTAAGCACCTTTATGAGTTTCTCAATTTTTCTGTGATGAATTGTCAAAAAAGGATGCAGATTACAAGAGTCTTAACAGAGAAAATGTACAGCCATTTTGAAACTTTATGGGGTTTAGGATGCTTTCCCCGCTCTTTAGTGCACTTAGAATAGATTGGGCACTGCAGAATGAACAATCAAGAGATGGCCAAAAATTGGCATTTGGAATTAAAATGTGCAACTTGTTCTGATTTTAGGGTTTAAGTTTATGCAATAATATGCAGATTATTAATGTGGGAGCACACATTGTCGAACATGTAGCTAGTTTAATTTGTGTTACATTGGCATTAACACTGTTGTATTTTCTTTTACAAATCAGTAAATGGCGCAAACAAATATTTTTTCCTTCAATTGTCAGTAGTATATTTAGCTATATAGATATACAAATGCCCAGGCTTTACATTGACATATCAGCTGTGCATTTTTTATTAGAGGCCACTGTGGGTTATTCAGGTTTGTCAGCAAACCAAAAAAGTTAGCAATTGGACAAAACCCTGCTGCACTTCAGATGGGGCATATGTAACGTGCAGGGAGAGTTAGATTTGGGTGGGTTATATTGTTTCTGTGCATAGTAAATAATGCCTGCTTAAATTTTACACTGCAATTTAGTTTTCAGTTTGAACACACCCCACCCAAATCTAACTCTCTCTGCACATGTTACATCTACCCCACCTGCAGTGCAACATGATTTTGCCCAATTGTTTACTTTTTTGGTTTACTAACGAACCTAAATAAGGCCCACTGATAGTTCCACAGAAACACACAAAACAATATTTTTCTGCTCTTCTCAATTTTGCTGGTCAGTGTGTCCATCTTCTCTATCGAAATTCCTTGTTGTACTGTATATAGAGTGCATCATATTGACTGTCAGTTACATTGCAGAGACAAGCTGAGTGGTAGAAAGAGTACTACCAGCCCATGTTAGAAGTTCAGATAAAACCTGTGAGTCTCTATTATCACCTTTAATAAATCACAAGCAAAGAGCTATCTGTGTGTAGTCAATCTTTACGGACAGCGCTGTTAGAAACAAAGTATATTAAACCACAGAATTTAATAGAAGAGAAAGTCTGTCTGGCCAGACATGGCTGGTTAGAAAATGCGGCTTAGTAAATTTTACTGTTATCAATGGTTTAGATTCACAGCATTGCTAAATATGAGTTTACATTGCAGAAAAAGCTTAAATGTCTGCTTTTGCAGGATAAGATTTATAAGTTTTTAATTTAATTAGATTTTGCTTAAGTCATTTCCAATTCTTCTTAAGATGGAAAAATTAAGTTAGCAGTTATTGTTGCTGCAAATGATCAATTACTTAAATTTATACTTTAGCCCATGGGTCTTCAACCTGCGGCCCCCCAGCTGCTGTGGAACTATACATCCCAGCATTCCTTGCCTCAGTTTTCGCATACCATAATAGCAAAACTGTGGCAGAGCACGCTGAGATGTGTAGTTCCACAGCAGCTGGAGGGCTACAGGTTGAAGACCCATGCATTAGCCCATTGGTCATTTTATATTCATTGACTTTGGTAAGCAATGAATGTATGCACCAGAATATTAACATACTGTAACAAAACTGCTAGAGCTGAAGCTACTGATCACACCAGCAATTACACTATTACCCATCTATTTTGCTCAGCATGAGACAAATAAGTACAGTGACTTCTGGGGCAAAAAGGAATTTAGCTATGTGTAATTAAATAAAGCAAAAGTCCTTCAACAAAACCACCTTTCTGTGTAATGGATGTATGAATTCTAAAGACTGAAAGATATTCTGTAACTTTGCTCTTGCATCCTAGATGGCAAGGCAAGATGAAATGTCCCCAATCAAGATGACATCAGTATGGTGGGAGGTGTTGTGAGAGAGACGTGACACAGCAGGCTATGATGGAGACAGTGTTTCTGATGTTGCTGTTTCAAAATATAGCGGAATATGTTTTATTTAATTTAATTTGGAAATATGCTGGCCTTGTAAAGTCTGCTTTTGTTCCTTCCTTACAATGAATCTTAATAAAGTTTGATATCAATTTGGTGACCTTTTCTAGATGCAAGGAAATGCCAAGATAAGTTGAAAAATGTTGAACTAAATTAATTATATGCACATTTCAATTTATTTTAATCAGTGTCATGAAACTATGCCTACATTATAGAGAATGCTTGTTCAGCTATACATGCATCTAGTTTCTAAAAATGATCATTCCAGTAATTTGTTCTAGTCACAGAGGCAAAAACTTCACTTCTATCCAATTAAAGGTACTTTATGTGAATTTACATCTTTATAATTATATTATAGTTTTTAATAAATAGTGGTGTCCTATTGTGGATTGGACAAATGATGAAGCACAATCTCTGCAGTGCCAAAAAAAAAGAAAAAGTTTACATAAAATGGTGGGCATAACCTGGACTGATTGCTGTAATTATAGAAATTCAGGGTATACAGATAGTGTCTGGTATCCCCCAAAAATTAGCAGCCAGCACTAGACTATGACAGACTGTACTACAGGCTATGACAGACTGGGCTAGTCTGTAGTGAACTTAATTTACAGTATATGCCGGGATGTAATGGGAACTGATATTGCCGCCCTTTAAATTATAGCAACACACTGGACATTACAAATGTGCGTCTATTTCACAGAGCTCAGCCAATGTAATGGCATGCATCTATTTCCAAGTTTTCATGGTATTTAGAATAGAAAATGTCAAATTTGTATGCTTCTTTTAGTATAGGAAGACCACAGTATCAGAGAAAGTCACGAATTGGCCCCCAAAAGTCGCAGGATTAAAACATTACACATCCTAAATAAACCTCAGTCCTCCAGGGCGCACCAGCAGCTTATGCTGATTTAAATTATATGAGGAATGGCTATAGTCTGTGTGTAATTGCAACAGTATCAGCACACCTAATTATGTTACAGAGTTTGGATGCTTATCATTTAAATTAGCATAAGATGCTCGGGCATACAAATACATCACTTTGTGTTTCAGATGCATTTTCCTGTGAAAAATTTGCAAAAATTGAATGTACACTACACGGTCTATTTTTACAGATCAAAGTTGTTGTTTTTTGACAAAATGTATTGAAAAGTGTTTATTTATTGCAAATGTGCTTAAAAGGTTTACTTATAATTGATTTCCAACATTTTCATAACCAATTTGGCAACAAAAAAAAAACCTCTAAATTCGGCCAAATCGGCCAAATTGTATACTTAACATGTGCAAAACATCTGAATCCGAATTTTTATCGGGTACTCTACTTTAGAGTTGAAAGCATCTGAAAAATAATACACTAATACATAAGTCGACTTTGCAAAATGCCTGATGTTTGCGGCTATAGCCACAAACATTGGACATTTTGCCATTATCGGCTATTACATCCCAGCGATATTGTGATTCATCTATAGTGTGCTTTATTTATAGTGTGCTTCCAATGAGTATTATCCAGCTGGAAATATCCATGACAAATTGGGTAGACTATTACTATTTGGCAAATAAATTTCAGTAACAATATATCCACACCAATGGCCTGGGCTGAATGGAACTATGGATTCATGTTATATAACGTACCTCAAATTCCGACTTTACCATCTGCCATTGGAATCAGAAATTGAGATTCACAGCACTGCAACTTAATTGTAGCACCTGGGCATGAAGACAATTCTACTACTCCCCCCCCCCTCCCCCGGCCCCAATTTGAACCAAATAAACCTGTAAAGCTGTCTACAGACAACCTACAATATAGTATTAATTCACTGCTCCACACATCACCCTGGTACCCTGGGCATCTTCCCTTCACATCCAGCTGTAATTATGGCCCTGGAGAGTCATTAGACAAATTTAAAACCGCTAAAATTTGTAATCACACCATGGTCAAGGTTATTGAGAAGATCTACTGAATACATCTCAATACAGCAGCTGGACCCAGTGACCACAACTGTCATTGCTGTTGCCATCTATTTTCCTCTTTGGTAATCTCTGTGCAATCCTTAACAACCGCAGCTACCATCTAATCTTGTGGGAAACAAATGCCATGGCTCTGTTTCCAGCAGCTACAATGACAGTAAAGAAAAACCTCAGGCACACAGCAAAATTAGTGAATTGCTACAATAGTATAAGCAAACTCTTTTTCTAGAGCAGGAGAGGAAGGAGGTTCAGTTGGAAAATTGTGAACAACAGTTGTTTTAAGATTTGTACAATAAGTGGGTCATGTCCCATCTCTCCACGTCCTCCTGTCACTTCTTATCTCAACAGTTATGCACCAATAATACTGTACCTGCACAGATACATCCATTCACTAATGACTGCTTTATTATTGACAGCTGATAATGCTTCTGAAGAACAACAGCCACCTGCACTTTTTCCATCAGAAGCTACAATTATTAATTTGCTGTTTTGTGTATAAAGTCTCCCGCACATATATTAAGTGCATCTTAATCTTTACTTTGGTTTCATGTTTTTGTATATAACTTGTTTGTTGATGATACACTCAATATACAGCACTATGTAATGTTTCAGCACTTTAGAAAAACATACTGTATAATAATAATTCTTTAATTCAAACTTCCATTTGGACCTCTGCTGGAATGAACATTCCCTCTTGATTTTTAACGTGCAAAACAAAATATGTTAGAATTTAATTTATTTTATATTTGTGTTTGTATATTGTTACATTTTATATTGATATTTGTTTTGAGACAAAATGTTGTGACTTGTGCTTATAACATAACTTATGTGTATGGCACTTCATTGTATTATAATATTACCTACAAATGGGGTAATGTGACTTTTGAACATACTACCTGACTGTAATGCTACATCTCTATGCAATTGTGGGAAGTAAATATACAGAGTGATATGCTTGGCACAATGGGTGCATGTGGTACTACAATGCTGTTATACACCTATAAATGCTGCTGTGTTACAGCTGAATACATCATAAGATGCAATGAATTGTACTTTTGCATGCAAATGTGATATTACTCAGTGAAGCTTTCTGTATTTGCTAATGAGTCAACCTCTAAACGTCCCCTTTGGTGATCAAGTCTGTATGTAGGAGTGTTTGACTGAGCAGCACTCTTCTCCCTGTAATTATTTTATTCATGTGTCTGACATCATAAATAGTATTTTTTTTCCCCAGTTTTTTTTACTTGGGGCTTCAAAACGAAGCAGAAAGTTGGGGAGGTGGAGAAGCAGAGAGACAAACCAGATGCTTGTCATGGCTTTGATCGGTTTGTGCAGACAGTCAGGCTGCCTCCTAGCACCTCTTTAACTACAGCTTGCCAGTGGGAAAATGTGCGTCTTAACTCGGCAATTACAGCACTCTGTAAATGTCTCCTCTTAGTTTTAAGATTCTGATCTGAACAGTTTCATCACAACATATAAAAACACAACAACATTCAATCATCTCTCTCAATTATAATGATTATAATCTAGAGACTAAAGTCAATGAAATTCAAACTTATTATGCAACAGGAAAGTAATTCTTCAAAACATCTGTACATTTTTCTCAATCCCCTGGCCAGTAGTTACATCTAAGGTGATTTTCATCTTGCATTTATAGATTAAACAGTTAGTGATGTGATTCCTATAGTATTTACAAATTAAGTTTCCAGCGTGAATTTATTTGCTTTACATAGCTACTGTAACTTTTATTGTACAGTTTTTTTGTACCTTTTTGTGTTTCTTTCTTGTAACCTGAAATCTGGTGTTGAAATTTGAGGCATTTTATTACTAATGTGGTTTACGTGTGATATAAATAGAAGGGAAGTAGACAAAATGTTGACATTCATGAGGTCAACATTCCAAATGTAAATTCTGTAATGTAGACATGGGGGTAAATGTACTAAGATGGGAGTTCTATTTAAGATGGGATGTTGCCCATAGCAACCAATCAGATTCTATGTATTATATTCTAGAAGGTGCTAGATAAATGAGAAGTAGAATCTGATTGGTTGCTACGGGCAACATCCCATCTTAAATAGAACTCCCATCTTAGTAAATTTACCCCATGGAAATAATATCGACATTCAGAATGGCAATATATTCAGAATGTCAACATTTAACATTTTGACACTCAAAATGTTAACAATTACAAAATATCAACATCTTCAAAATGATGACATTATGGATGATGACACATTATATTAGGGCTAGTTATAGGGTTATGCTGAAATTAGAGTTAGGGATATGTTTAGACTAAAATATGAGCCAACGTTATAACTTTAGACATTCATAATGTAGAAATACTGAACAGGTCAACATTTTGTCTCAGTGTCAACATTGAGGATGTTGACATGTTAAATGTCAACATTCTGAACATGTTGACATTAGGACTGTTGACAATCTAACCATGTTGACGTAATGGTGTCAACATACTGAATGTCAATGAATATGGACATTGCTGTACATACCACACCCAAATACAAAGCATAACTAGAATACACCAGTAAACAATTAAAACATTAGGCAAACTTGTGTGTAACGAGAAATAATGATCACAGTAAAGGCAAAAAAAGGTTAACCTTAGAATTTGAGCTAACTGGATCCTTCATTCTACAGCTTGGATATCATAATGTGTTTTGATGTTCCTCTGCATATGTAATGTAAGAAGAGACAGCAATAACCTTAGCTCTCTGAAACTCACGGAGAGGTATATTCATTAAGAAAATGAAAACTTAATTGCGACTTGTCACTATACATTGCATCGCTTCGATGCGATGTATCGCTGTAATACAGTAAGTAACAATTCATGTAATCTCACCCTTCCGACGATGCACTGCAGAATCTAGGGGTCCAGCTGTGAGGTCTTCTCCAGGCAGTCCCCTCTCTGATGTGTGGAGTCCGCTGGTGGGTCCCTCTGCGCATGCACCATTTTGTGGCTTCCTGGCAGGCTGCAGTGGCTGCTGGGAGGTCAGAGGGTGGATCCAGCGTAGGATGCCGTGCAGAGAGCTGTCTCTGCACCGCAGTTCAGGTTACGCCATCTTGAAGAGGAAAGCTCTGAATCGTACTCACCTTACAAAAGCATGGTGATACGATTCAGGCACAGAGCGGGGTGCCACTGGGGAAGTCAGTGACTTCTCGACGGTAACTTGCTCTGTGAATTGCACTAGGCAGTGAAAAGCCCTGTTTAACGCAAAACAGGGCTTTTCACTGCTACATGAATAGACCCAAGAAAGAGAACTGTCAAAAGAAAAATTCATTTAAGTAGGCCTTACTAAATGAGGCTATGTTGGCTGGATCTTGGGCATGACACCTGTTGCATCATGGCATGGTCAATAATCTGATTTTATAATCAGGAATGTGTAAGGTGCAGTTTAAACAAAAGCACTATAATTAGGTTCAAAATTATTATGGTAATGTAATAAGATATTACAGTTTACAAAAGTTACAAAAGAAAAGACAGTTCTGATAAATCCTTACTAATATGCCTTATTTAAGGCATTACTGAAAGTCATATGAGTAGCATTTGCATGCCTGTGTACTTGGGATCATGCTGAGATTGGCCTACATCTATTTCCTAATGTAAAATATACATATTTGCATTGTGTTCATGAACAAAACAGAGACGCAAGAAAGCACAGCCTGAATAAAGTAAGGGAAAGTTTGCAAAGCTGAACACTGAGGAGGTCATTCAGACCCGATCGCACGCTAGCTTTTTTTGCAATGGTGCAATCGAGTATGAACTGCACATGCGTATGCTCCGCAATGCGCAGGCGCGTTGGCCGCTGGTGACAGGGATCGCCGGACAGCAACGGATTTAACGAAGAAAGCGATCACACCAGCGATCGCAAGAAGATTGACAGGAAGAGGCCGTTTGTGGGTGTCAATTGACCATTTCTAGGGAGTGTCTGGAAACAAGCAGGCATGCCCAGCCGTTTGGAGGGAGGATTCCTGACGTCAGCTCCTGGCCGGATCATCGCAGGGGCTGAGTAAGCCCTGAGCTGTGCAGGGACTGCACAAACTTTTGTTTGTGCAGGTCTCTGCACAAGCATTCACACCCCTGCACATCAACTACCCCCTCCCCCTGTAGGCGGCAACTACCTGATTGCAGCACTGCAAAAAAAACGCCAGCCTGAATCACCCCCTGAGGCAGGTATGGCAAGATTTGGGTCCATCTATTGGGCTTTTCTAATTCATCCCACAAATCCACCACTGGTTTAGCAGATGAACCATCAAGAGCACTTGCTAATGACAAATACGATGAAATATTATTTCCATATGCAGGACCAATAGGGCCTTGTGTCACATAAGGGTTGGTGATGGAAGGTGCCAATGACATCTGACTTTGACTTCAGATAACTAAGTGAGTCATCAATCCCTTACCCAGATCATTCCCCAAGATGACCTTAGAAAGAAGCTCCTTCACAATGCCAACCTCCACCATTACATGATCCGTACCCCAGTCCAGATGAACCTCAGCAACTGGGATATCAATCTGCTGCTCCCCCAACAGTAGCAATTCATGCATGCTGACTCAATAACACCTGTACATTAGGGCATAAATCCATTTGTGTTAATTTAATGCCCCAAAATTCCATATTCCTTAAACCAAATCTAGTACATATACTCCATCCATATCCTCTTACTTAACAGGAGGAAGTAAACTTTTCTATTACTCTCTGGTGCAGGATACCAATTTGTCTGTTCAACAGGAAGAATCCAATCATTTTCCATGCCCATTTGAAAGTCCTCATGTGCATGCTGTACCACAGAAACCATGGCAGAAAGAGCTCCAGGAAAGGAACTTTGGGTTCGGGGACACTACCTTTGCAGGTGACTAAGTAGATTACACTGATAACATTTGTGTGAGGACATTTCTGATACTCGTCCTCCCCTCCTTCTAGTTGAAACATGAGAACCCATTTAGGATTCTCTTTACTCACTGGGCCAGCTACAACTGATCATTCCTGAAACCCTGGACTTGCCAAACTCTATTTTTGTTGCTTGGCTTCATAATTATCTACTAACTCAGTAGCTTCCGAGGCGTAATCTGTTTCCAGTCTGCTATCCACTCTCTCAACTCTGTGGCCATTTTCAGCATCACTTGTTCCAAAATGACTATAGTAAGAAAACTATTTGATCCTTTCCTTCCATTAATTTACTACATGATATCTGCAACTATCTAGTAAATTCAGCATATGATTATGTCTCACTTTTGTCCAAAGTCCAAAATTTAAACTGATAAGATTTGTCAGTCACCTGAAACATAACCAACAATGCTTTTTCAATAATAATAATAATAATAATAATAATAATAATAATAATAATAATAATAATAATTATTATTATTATTATTATTATTATTATTTTATTTATATAGCATTTTTTCTCTAACAGGAGTCAAGGCTCTTTACAGACATCAAAAACAACTCATAACCCCACAATAATGAGGGTTTAGTGCCTGGTAAGCTTCTTCCACTTTTCCTGTCCAACAGGGACATAAATATTTAGACAACTCCTCTCTTATTTCATGTACACTTATTAAGTTCTGAAACACCTGCAAGTGAGCATCTATATCAGTCTCAGTTTCTTTGAACACAGGAACATTTGAATATCCTAATTATATCTTCTTTTGATCCTCAGAGTGGTTCTCCAGAACCACAGCAATCAGAATCCCCATCACCTCCTGGATTGCTCCAGTTTTCTTCTGGGGAATAGCTCCATCCCACCATGCTCTCAACCAATAATACAACATTTCTGGGGTTGTTATTTGAAACCCATAGCCTGGTCTTGGAATGACCCTGTATCTCCTCCTCATCCTCCTATTTCCCAATTCATCCAGGATGATTTTTCTCCCTTTCCATTGATGGAAGAATCAATACATCTTGTCCATCTGCTACATCAAACGCAATGTCATTCATCTGGCAAAATCCCTGCAGATTGGGTTTGTGTAATTTCACTGCTGCCCCCAACTGTGAAGGTAGTGGTACCAGATTTAGGACATAAAGCCCATCTTTATTCTTCGACCCCCTCAAATACAGCGCTCACACAGATATGGAGAAGGTGCCTTATAATCACACATTTATTGAATGGTAATGTGAAAAACAACACCAGCCTTCTAAGTAACATCACACAATCACCAAAGGGCTTTTAACAGCATCTCATAATTAACAGATTAAATGCCAGTTCTCCCCAAAAGTCGGAGCAGTATTCCCAAAACTCATCAGAGGCAGTTTCCCCAGTTTAATACAGGTACACATTTCCAGCAAACTCTTCAGGGTCTCGGATGCTTGGCCACTGCACTTCACCAACATAGTGGAGTCCCAACAACTATGCTCTTGTCATCTGCAGCTTACAGGGATACACCAGCAGTCCTCCTTCGAAATACCTGGTTTGCAGGCTATGCTATCATAAACAGCTCCTGCTTCCAGACATACACAGCTCTTGGGAGTTTCCAGCAACATGGGTTTTGGAAAGAATGACACCCCCTCCCCAGCCCATATTTTCTTTTAAAGCCATGCTCTTTTTACAAGTGATCCTGTGGCATAAGCATATTTTCTGAGATCTGCTGTGAATGAAAATACATCACTGAACCATCTTACCTCTGAATCAGGGCCTTGTACCTTTCACTAATGCGCTAACTACTGTATGTGCATCCACAATGCCATAACAAAATTAGAGATGTGTGGTTCAGTTTTCCTGACATACAACCACACCTGAACTTAAGAATTCTGAGTCGAATCAAGTCCCAGTTTAGATTCACTTTTAGGCATGGCTCAGGTCTGTTGTCTGTTCAGAAGTTGGATTTACTGTGAAAACTAAACTTGGGTTTTGGATTGCAAGTAATCTAGAGATGTGCGGCGGCCACTTTTCATGTTTTGTGTTTTAGTTTTGGTTCTGGTTCAATGCTCGTGTTTTGGATCTGGATTGGTTTTGCCAAAACCACACTTGGTTTTGGATCTGGATGATTTTTGAAAAAAAACCCCACATAAAACAGCTAAAATCACATAATTTGGGGGTAATTTTGATCCTACGGTATTATTAACCTCAATACCAGTAATTTCTCCTCATTTCCAGTCTATTCTGAACACCTCACACCTCACAATAATGTTTTTAGGCCAAAAGGTTGCACCGAGGTGGCTGTATGACTAAGCTAAGCGACACAAGTGTGCAGAACAAACACCTGGCCCATCTACGAGTGGCACTGCAGTGGCAGACAGGATGGCACGTAAAAAAACTAGTCCACAAACAGCACATGATGCACAGAAAAAGAGGTGCACCAAGGTCGCTGGATGACTAAGCTAAGCGACACATGTGTGCGGCACAAACACCTGGCCCATCTAGGAGTGGCACTGCAGTGGCAGACAGGATGGCACGTAAAAAACAAAATAGTCCCCAAACAGCACATCATGCAAAGAAGTAAAAGAGGTGCAATGAGGTAGCTGTATGACTAAGCTGTGACACAAGTGTGCAGCACAAACACCTGGCCCATCTAGAAGTGGCACTGCAGTGGCAGACAGGATGGCGCTTAAAAAAAATAGTCCCCAAACAGCACATCATGCAAAGAAGTAAAAGGTGCAATGAGGTAGCTGTATGACTAAGCTAAGTGACACAAGTGTGTTGCACAAACACCTGGCCCATCTAGGGTTGGCACTGCAGTCCCACTGCACTAATGGTGGATACCAGACGCACATAACTGTCAAGGCCTCAATTATTCGCTTTGCAAAATGATGACTGCTGTCAAATTTCATCTTCCTCGCAAAGGACTGTTGGACAGTCATTTGCTTAGTTGAAGTAGTGCAAGTGGTCTTCCAACGCTCGACTCCCAGCAGCAATAACAGAAGCGGCAGCAGAAGCAGTAGGAGGAAGTGGTTCTTGATCTTTCCCTATTTTATCCATCAAATTTTGAACTGGATTTATATGCCAGTACTACTGGATTTATACGGCAGTACCACTGGACTTATACAGCTGTATCACTGGACATATATGGCAGTATCACTGGACATATACGGAAGTATTACTGGACATATATGGCAGTATCACTGGATTTATACGGCTGTACCACTGGACAGATATACAACAGTATCACTGGACTTATACGTCAGTATCACTGGACTGGATTTATATGCCAGTTCCACTGGATTTATATGGCAGTATCACTGGATTTATATGGCAGTACCACTGGACATATACGGCAGTATCACTGGACTTATATGGCAGTATCATTGGACTGGATTTATACAGCAGTACCACTGGACTTATACGGCAGTATTACTGGACATATACGGCAGTATCACTGGACTGGATTTATAAGGCAGTACCACTGGATTTATATGGCAGTACCAGTGGACATATAAACAGCAGTATCACTGGAGCTATATGGTAGTATCATTGGACTGGATTTATACAGCAATACCACTGGATTTATACGGCAGTATTACTGGAAATATATGGCAGTATCACTGGACATATGCGGCAGTATCACTGAACATATATGGCAGTATCACTGGATTTATATGGCAGTACCACTGGACATATACGGCAGTATTACTGGACATATGCGGCAGTATCACTGGACTGGATTTATACGGCAGTACTACTGGATTTATATGGCAGTACCACTGGACATATAAACAGCAGTATCACTGGACTTATACGGCAGTATCACTGGACTGGATTTATACGCCAGTACCACAAGATTTATACGGCAGTATCACTGGATTTATACGGCAATACAACTGGACATATATGGCAGTATCACTGGACTTAAACGGCAGTATCACTGGACTGGATTTATATGCCAGTACCACTGGATTTATACACCAGTACCACTGGACTAATACGGCAGTATCACTGGACATATACAGCAGTATCACTGGACATATACGGCAGTATCACTGGATTTATACGGCAGTACCACTGGACATAGACGGCAGTATCACAGGAATTATACAGCAGTATCACTGGACTGGATTTTTACGCCAGTACAGGTTGAGTATCCCTTATCCAAAATTCCGTACCACTGGATTTATATGGCAGTATCACTGGACTTATATGGCAGTATCACTGTACTGGATTTATATGCCAGTACCACTGTATTTATATGGCAGTACCACTGGACATATATGGCAGTATCACTGGACTTTTACGGCAGTATCACTGGACTGGATTTATACACCAGTACCACTGGATTTATATGGCAGTACCACTGGACATATACGGCAGTATCACTGGAATTATGTAGCAGTACCACTGGATATATACGGCAGTATCACTGGACATATACGGCAGTATCACTGGATTTATATGGCAGTACCACTGGACATATATGGCAGTATCAATGGACTGGATTTATACGCCAGTACCACTGGATTTATATGGCAGTATCACTGGACTTATATGGCAGTACCAATGGACTTATGCAGCAGCACAGGGACACCACCACTGGACTGATGCAGGACAACACAGCACCACTGCAATGGACTGGACTTATACAGCAGCACTGGACATATGGCAGCAGAGGACACCACCACTGTGACTGGACTGATGCAGCACAAGACACCACCACTGGACTGATGCAGCACAACACAGCACCACTGGACTGGACTTATACAGCAGCACTGGACATATGGCAGCAGAGGACACCACCACTGTGACTGGACTGATGCAGCACAAGACACCACCACTGGACTGATGCAGCACAACACAGCACCACTGGACTGGACTTATACAGCAGCACTGGACATATGGCAGCAGAGGATACTACGACTGTGACTGGACTGATGCAGCACAAGACATTACCACTGTACTGATGCAGGACAACACAGCACCACTGCACTGGACTTATACAGCTAAACTGGACATATGGCAGCAGAGGACACCACCACTGTGACTGGACTGATGCAGCATAAGACACTACACTGGACTGAGCAGCACAAGACAGCACTGGAATTGCCCCCCCCCCCCCCCCACACTTTCCCTCGCATACAGACACTGAGGACAGAGACACGTCCTCTCGTTACACTCTCCAATGCCGGAGTGAAAATGGCGGCGACGAGCGGCTCCACATATGGAGTCCAAACCTCACGAGAATCCGACAGCGGGATGATGACGTTTTGCCTCATTCTGGTTTCCGAGTCAGGGTGGAAAACCCGAGCAGGACTCGGATCCGGGCTCGGGTAGTGAAGTTTGGTAGGATTCGGTTCTCAGGGAAAACGAACCTGCTTATCTCTAATGTAAACAGGTCAAAATTACATGATATTAAGCTGTTTCTAGAAATTTTTATTAATTTTTTTAAAATAAAAGTTTATCGATTTTCATTGGTTTTAAAGGAGTCCAGAACCGAACCAAAAACCCAAACACTTCAGGGTGGTTCATCACTAAACAAAATGTACAAAAAGTGGGTATTGATCCTGTTATGTACAAGGCCATCAAGTACATTTAAGCAAAAATAAATGCACTATAGGGGTCATTCCGAGTTGATCGCTCGCTAGCTAGTTTTAGCAGCCATGCAAACGCCATGCTGCCGCCCACTAGGGAGTGTATTTTAGCTTATCAGAAGTGCGAACGCATGTGCAGCCGAGCTCTGCAAAAACTGTTTGTGCAGTTTCTGAGTAGCTCTGAACCTACTCAGCTCTTGTGATCACTTCAGCATATTCGTGTCCGGATTTTACGTCATACACCGCCCAGCGAACGCCCAGCCACGCCTGCGTTTTCTCAGACACGCCTGCATTTTAGCAAACACTCCCTGAAAACGGTCAGTTGACACCCAGAAATGCCCCCTTCCTGTCAATCTTCTTGCGGCCGTCAGTGTGACTGAAAACTTCGGTAGAACCTGTGCACAACCACAACGGGCTTTGTACCCGTACATGGCGCGTGCGCATTGCGGGGCATATGCATGCGCAGAAATGCCATTTTTTTAGCCTGATCGCTGTGCTGCGAACAACAGCAACTAGCGGTCAACTCGGAATGACCCCCTATAAGCCCATATATTTTATTGTTAGTAAATTACCCTAGTGAATAATCAGAAAACAATACATACAGTACTCTGCTGTATGTCCAGAAATTTGAAATTTAATAAGATAAAAAAAGGTTTAATAAACTGTACCATTTTGTGTTGGAGTGCATCAGAAGAAAAACACCATTATTATTAAAATATTAATGAAAATTAATGTACTGTAGTTAAACATTTTAAAAATAGCACATACAATGAGTTAAATATAGTGCGTTTTTGGTAAGATTGCTGTTATAAGCTATATTTTGAGCAGCTACACAACTACTATAAGATAAAAAAAATTTTAAAACAATGTACAGTACTATATACTGCGTTTCTTCATAATACAATTTCCTGAATACTAGTAATCACATTATTGTCCCTGTGTACTTTCATCTGATGTTATGGTTGTGTTGGTGTTTCCTTTTCCAGTTTAGAGCTCCCTCTTCTGTATTATTTGTATAATACAGTAGATGCTACAATTAGTGAATTTATTAAGGCTAATTTATTACTGTGTAAAGTGCAAGCTCACTGGGTAAATGTTCTTTTCTCATGTCAAACACTTACTTTTGTGCAAATGTGAGCATTTTATGAGTAAAAATTAATAGATAACATGGGGAATTGGGTATCATCTGTATTTACTGCAGCCCACCAACACACCCGACTGTATGACGATTGTAAACTTCCATGAGCAATAAAATAATCAGTTATTGAATTTTCTATAAACAGTTTGACATACCATGATTTCAGAGATCATTTCTTAATTAAAGAACTGTGGTGGTCATTCCGAGTTGTTCGCTAGCTGTTTTCGGTCGCTGCGCAGCTATCAGGCAAAAAAACGGCACTTCTGCGCATGCGTATGTGGCGCAATGCGCACGCGCGACGTACTTTCACAACAGCCGAAGTAGTTTCACACAAGGTCTAGCGACGCTTTTCAGTCGCACTACTCGCCGCAGAGTGATTGACATGAAGTGGGCGTTTCTGGGAGGTAACTGACCGTTTTCGGGGAGTGTGTGGAAAAACGCAGGCGTGTCAGATACAAACGCAGGCGTGCCGGGGGAAACGCAGGAGTGGCTGGCCGAACGCAGGGCGTGTTCGTGACGTCAAAACAAGAACTAAATAGTCTGAAGTGATCGCAAGGTAGGAGTAGGTCTGGAGCTTCTCAGAAACTACACATTCTTTTTTTTGTAGCTGCGCTGCGATCCTTTCGTTCGCACTTCTGCTAAGCTAATATACACTCCCAGAGGGCGGCGGCTTAGCATTAGCACGGCTGCTAAAAGCAGCTAGCGAGCGAACAACTCGGAATGAGGGCCTATGTACCGAGCTATAAGAATCTTTTGTTTCCTCTTTTCCAGCTCATACTGAATAATACAAGGATTGTCACTAGTAGCATAAAACATTATTGATTTAAAAAGGTATTATACAGTAAGGGCATATTTGAATGCAGAGGGACACGTCTGCCTCATGATAACGCAGTGATAGCTAACATTCTACTTCTAGTTACTGCCTTCACATACCTACAAACTGTCCCAATTTTTGCAAGACAGTAGCGTAATTTTGGTACTGTCCCACTGTCCCACATGCATGCCGCAGTGTCCCACTGTGGGGAAGGGGCAGTTGGAAGGCTCTTGTTACTCACCGCTCTGCTGTACAGCAGTGGTGATTAGACACTGTGTGCATATGCACAGCATCTATTCACAGGAGACAGAAGGACTGGGGGCATACTAGCAGCTCACAGAGCACTGGGCATGCCCCCACAATGATGAAAATGGGATGCGTAGCAGGCAGTTGCAGCATTCCTGCAAAGCCATGAACCCTTTTTCAGAAACCATGCCTCCTTTTAGGGGTGGCATGGCTTGGCTGCGCAGATGAGTCCCAAGTCTGTAATAATGAAAGTTGGGATATATGCCTTCAGGATAGTAGGTGCCCATGAAAGTAGGCTTAGAGAAAAGTATCAAAACATGAATACGAAGTCCAGATTACTATCACTTAGGACTCAGGAGTAAACACATGATTTCTAAAGGGGGGTTTCCAATGAGCAATCCATAATCTCCAACTCTGCTGAACACTGGAGCAAGTGTAGGAGTCTGGTGGAGAGGTTGAAGAACCTAGTATAGACCTTGAACACATATATATCTACATATTGGTCATTTTATACAGGGGATAGTATGTGGAATAAAGTATTAATAATTAGTGTGAACACAGTGTCACAGGAATTTTTCTTCTATCATATGACATGCTCTCTAGCTTATTTGCACAGGTTTTTATGCTACTCATGTTATGGTGCTGGTCCCAGCGATAGTCACACTTTTCTCCTCCTTTGCCACACTACCACGCTTCTCCTTCTCTTCTAGTTCAGTCACCTCTCATAGAGGGCTTTAAAATAATTTATTATGTTCAGTCTCCTCGGACATGCAGGAAACTTGTTGCATTCCTCTGTTGATCGCTCCTCCTTACTTTTCAATTGGTTCCCATGTTGTTTGACCCCTGCCCAGAGGTGGGTTTTGTGTCCAGGGCTCACATATTCAAACTAGAACCCAGGGAGGTCTGAACATAACTAAATACCAGCTTTAAGGTTAAGTTCTAGATAGAGATGAGCGGGTTCGGTTCTCTGAGAACCAAACCCCCCCGAACTCCATGTGTCAAACACGATTCCGCGCCCGACTCAGTTGTTCCCGCCTGACTCAGAAAACCCGAACTAGGCAAAACGTCATCATCCCGCTCTCGGATTCTCGCGAGATTCGTATTCCATATATAGAGCCGTGCATCGCCGCCATTTTCACTCATGCATTGTAGAGGGTACAGAGAGGACATGGCTACGTTCTCTCAGTGTCAAATCTCAATATCAGTGCTTATTGCTGCTCAGTAATACTAGTACAGTGTCTCTCTTGTGCTGCATCTTGCTGCTGTAGGGTGCTGTGGTAGTAGTGTCCTGTGACTGTGCATCGGTCATCATCATTCCAGTCACAGTGGTATCTGGGGGGTGACAATTCCAGAGTGCTTTTGTGCTGCTCAGTAATACTAGTACAGTGTCTTGTGCTGCATCTTGCTGCTGTAGGGTGCTGTGGTAATAGTGTCCTGTGACTGTGCATCGGTCATCATCATTGCAGTCACAGTGGTATCTGGGGGGTGACAATTCCAGAGTGCTTTTGTGCTGCTCAGTAATACTAGTACAGTGTCTTGTGCTGCATCTTGCTGCTGTAGGGTGCTGTGGTAGTAGTGTCCTGTGACTGTGTATCGGTCATCATCATTGCAGTCACAGTGGTATCTGGGGGGTGACAATTCCAGAGTGCTTTTGTGCTGCTCAGTAATACTAGTACAGTGTCTTGTGCTGCATCTTGCTGCTGTAGGGTGCTGTGGTAGTAGTGTCCTGTGACTATGTATCGTTCATCATCATTCCAGTCACAGTGGTATCTGGGGGGGTGACAATTCCAGAGTGCTTTTGTGCTGCTCAGTAATACTAGTGCAGTGTCTTGTGCGGCACTTGCTGCTGTAGGGTGCTGTGGTAGTAGTGTCCTGTGACTGTGTATCGTTCATCATCATTCCAGTCACAGTGGTATCTGGGGGGTGACAATTCCAGAGTGCTTTTGTGCTGCTCAGTAATACTAGTACAGTGCTGCATCTTGCTGCTGTAGGGTGCTGTGGTAGTAGTGTCCAGTGACTGTGCATCGGTCATCATCATTCCAGTCACAGTGGTATCTGGGGTGTGACAATTCCAGGGTGCTTTTGTGCTGCTCACTAATACTAGTACAGTGTCTTGTGCTGCATCGTGCTGCTCAGTGTCAGTTCTCCATAGTATCATCAGTGCTCAGTATCATCAGTGCTCAGTATCACTGCTCATTGTCTTGTGGTGCTCAGTAATACTACATTAGTAATACTAGTAGAGTGTCTTGTGCTGCATCTTGCTGCTGTAGGGTGCTGTGGTAGTGTCCTGTCACTGTGCATAGGTCATCATCATTCCAGTCACAGTGTGATCTGGTATCTATCTAGTGGTATCTAATTCCAGACATTACTGCCATCTAATTCCAGATATACTACTGGCATATAATTCCACAAATTAAAAAATGGAGAACAAAAATTTGGAAGGTAAAATAGGGAAAGATCAAGATCCACTTCCACCTAGTGCTGAAGCTGCTGCCACTAGTCATGGCAGAGATGATGAAATGCCATCAACGTCGTCTGCCAAGGTCAATGTCCAATGTCATAGTAGAGAGCATGTAAAATCCAAAAAGCAAACATTCAGTAAAATTACCCAAAAATATAAATTAAAATCATCTGCGGAAAAGCGTAAACTTGCCAATATGCCATTTACGACACGGAGTGGCAAGGAACGGCTAAGGCCCTCTCCTATGTTCCTCATGTATAGCGGTACAGCTTCACATGACGATGGTAGCACTCATCCTCCCGCTAGAAAAATGAATATAGTTAAGCAGGCAAAAGCACAGCAAAGAACTGTGCGTTCTTCTAAATCACAAATCCCCAAGGAGAGTCCAGTTGTGTCGGTTGCGATGCCTGACCTTCCCAACACTGGACGGGAAGAGGTGGCTCCTTCCACCATTTGCACGCCCCCTGCAAGTGCTGGAAGGAGCACCCACAGTCCAGTTCCTGATGTTCAAATTGAAGATGTCACTGTTGAAGTACACCAGGATGAGGATATGGGTGTTGCTGGCGCTGAGGAGGAAATTCATGAGGAGGATTCTGATGGTGTGGTGGTTTGTTTAAGTCAGGCACCCGGGGAGACACCGTGGGATGAATAAGGCCATTGACATGCCTGGTCAATATACAAAAAAAATCACCTCTTCGGTGTGGAATTATTTCAACAGAAATGCGGACAACAGGTGTCAAGCCGTGTGTTGCCTTTGTCAAGCTGTAATAAGAAGGGGTAAGGATGTTAACCACCTAGGAACATCCTCCCTTATACGTCACCTGGAGCACATTCATCAGAAGTCATTGACAAGTTCAAAAACTTTGTGTGACAGCGGAAACAGTCCACTGACAACTAAATCCTTTCTTTCTCTTGTACCCAAGCTCATGCAAACCACACCACCAACTCCCTCAATGTCAATTTCCTCCTTAGACAGGAACGCCAATTGTCCTGCAGGCCATGCCACTGGCAAGTCTGACGAGTCCGCTCCTAACTGGGATTCTTCCAATGGATCCTTGAGTGTAACGCCTACTATTGGTGTTGCTGCTGGCGCTTCTGTTGTTGTTGCTGGGAGTCGATCATTATACCAGAGGGGAAGTCGGAAGACCACTTGTACTACTTCCAGTAATCAATTGACTGTCTAACAGTCCTTTGCGAGGAAGATGAAATATCACAGCAGTCATCCTGTTACAAACCGGATAACTCAGGCCTTGACAACTATGTTGGTGTTAGACGTGCATCCAGTATCCACCGTTAGTTCACAGGTACTTAGAGAATTGCTTGAGGTAGTGTGTCCCCAGTACCAAATCCCATCTAGGTTCCACTTCTCTAGGCAGGCGATACCGAGAATGTACACAAACGACAGAAAAAGTGTCCTCAGTGTCCTAAAAAATGCAGTTGTACCCACTGTCCACTTAACCACGGACATGTGGACAAGTGGAGCAGGGCAGACTAAGGACTATATGACTGTGACAACCCACTGGGTAGATGTATTGCCTCCCACAGCAACAACAGCGGCGGCACCAGTAGCAGCATCTCGCAAACGCCAACTTGTTCCTAGGCAGGCTACACTTTCTATCACCACTTTACATAAGAGGCACACAGCTGACAACCTCTTACGGAAACTGAGGAACATCATCGCAGATTGGCGTACCCCAGTTGAACTCTCCTGGGGATTTGTGATATCGGACAAATGCCACCAATATTGTGCGTGCATTACATGTGGGCAAATTCCAGCACATCCCATGTTATGCACATACAATTAATTTGGTGGTGCATAATTTTTTGAAAAACGACACGGGCGTGCAGGATATGCTGTCGGTGGCCCGAAAAATTGCGGGCCACTTTTGGCATTCAGCCACCGCGTGCGGAAGACTAGAGCGCCAGCAAACACTCATGAACATGCCCTGCCATCAGCTGAAGCAAGAGGTGGAAACGAGGTGGAATTCAACCCTCTAAATGCTTCAGAGGATGGAGGAGCAGCAAAAGGCTATTCAAGCCTATACATCTGCCTGCGATAAAGGCAAAGAAGGGGGAATGCACCTGACTCAAGCACAGTGGAAGATGATTTCAACGTTGTGCAAGGTTCTCCACCCCTTTGAACTTGCCACACGTGAAGTCAGTTTAGACACTGCAAGCCTAAGTCAGGTCATTCCGCTCTTCAGGCTTTTGCAGAAGCAGCTGGAGAGATTGAAAGAGGAGCTCAAATGGAGCGATTCCGCTAGGCATGTGGGATTTGTGGATGGAGCCCTTCATTAGCTTAACCAGGATTCACGGGTGGTCAATCTGTTGAAATCAGAGTACTACATTTTGGCCATCATGCTCGATCCTAGGTTTAAAGCCTACGTTGTATCTCTCTTTCCGGCAGACACAAGTCTGCAGAGGTTCAAAGACCTGCTAGTGAGACAATTGTCAAGTCAAGCGGAACGTGACCCGCCAACGTCTCCTCCTTCATTTTCTACAGCCACTGGAGCTGCCAGGAAAAGGGTAAAATTTCCAAAACCACGCACTGGCGGTGACACAGGGCAGTCAGGAGCAAGTGCTGACATCTGGTCCGGACTGAAGGACCTACCAACGATTACTGACATGTCGTCTACTGTAACTGCATATGATTCTGTCACCATTGAAAGAATGGTGGAGGATTATATGAGTGACAGTATCCAAGTAGGCATGTCAGACAGTCCGTATGTATACTGGCAGGAAAAAGAGGCAATTTGGAGGCCCTTGCACAAATTGGCTTTATTTTACCTAAGGTAACTCCCCTTCAGTGTGTACTCCAAAAGAGTGTTAGTGCAGCCGGTCACCTTGTCAGCGATCGGCGTAGGAGGTTACTTCCAGAAAATGTGGAGAAGATGTTGTTCATCAAAATGAATTATAAATTCCTCTATGGAGACATTTACCAGCAATTGCCTCCAGAAAGTACACATGGACCTGTGATGGTGGATTCCAGTGGGGACGAATGAATACTCTGTGAGGAGAAGGATGTATACAGTGAAAGGGGTGAGGAATCGGAGAATGAGGATGAGGTGGACATCTTGCCTCTGTAGAGCCAGTTTGTGCAAGGAGAGATTGATTGCTTCTTTTTTGGGGGGCTCAAACCAACCAGTCATTTCAGCCACAGTCGTGTGGCAGACCCTGTCGCTGAAATGATTGGTTTGTTAAAGTGTGCATGTCCTGTTTATACAACATAAGGATGGGTGGGAGGGCCCAAGGACAATTCCATCTTGCACCTCTTTTTCTATTTATCTTTGCATCATGTGCTGTTTGGGGACTACTTTTTTAAGTGCCATCCTGTCTGACACTGCAGTGCCACTCTTAGATGGGCCAGGTGTTTGTGCCGCCCACTTGGGTCGCTTAGCTTAGTAATTCAGCGACCTCTGTGCAATTTTTAGGACTAAAAATATTATTGTGAGGTGTGAGGTGTTCGGGATAGACTGGAAATGAGTGGAAAGTATGGTTATTGAGGTTAATACTACTATAGGATCAAAGTTACCCCCAAATTCTATGATTTAAGCTGTTTTTGAATTTTTTTGAAAAAAAACCCCACCCAAATCCAAAACTCATCCGAATCCGACAAAAATCCTAAAGGGTGGTTTTGCCAAAACGCGTCCGAATCCAAAACACGACCGAGGAACCGAATCCAAAACCAAAACACAAAACACGAAAAATGCCCGCTGCACATCTCTAGTTCTAGATCATCTGCTTTTCCCTCTTTTAGACTATTTTGTACTTCACACTCCCTTCAACATCACATAAGCCTCGGTTTCTGTAACCCTAATGATTATTTCAGTGTCCTGTTCTCTGATACAGTAATGTTTATAGTCCAAGTACTCGTCCTACACTGTCTTGTACTGTAAGTCTAGCTAGATAGTGTGGTAGGTCAAATTTAATATTGAAATCTATTCTATGTACTAAGGCCAGAGCTGGCCCTAACCAATATGATGCCGTAGGCAAGATTTTGGCTGGTGCCCCCTAGCACCACCGCTGGTTCCGCCTCTGACCTTGCACCTCTTTCCTAGCACCATCACCCCTCACCCATAGCAGTCCTTATTTTGGTGTTTGTACCGCCTATATTTTAAATAGGAACAGTTTGCACATTTGGCGCACAGCCCAAAAAAGGGTGTGTTTTTGCTGGCAAGGGGCATGGCCACACAATAGTAACCCCAATTCCAATTACGCCACAGTACTGCAACCTCATTCACATTTGATTATGCGATAGTGTCCATAATTCATATTACATCACACAGTAGTATCACTTTACCTTATAAACGTTACTCCTCACAGTACAGCCCCTTATTCACATTACATCACACTGAATTGCTCCTTATTCACATTACACCACACCCTATTGCTCTTTATTCATAGTAGATGACACAGTAGTGCACTTTCTATACGCAACGCCACATAGTAGAGCACCTTATACACATAATGCCATACATTAGTAATTCATTTATACACATAATTCCACACAGTAATACCCCTTACAAATTATTAATGTCCTTATAAACATAATGCGCCTTACACATTATGACAACCTTTATTAATGCCCTTTTACACATAATGTCCCTTATATATATGCCGCACATTATTAATGTCCTTATACACATAATGACACACATAGTACCCCCTACACATTTGCTGCACATTATTAGTGACCCTATACACATAATGACACACATACAGTAGTACCCTGTTACACATATGCCGCACATTATTAATACCCTTATACACATAATGACACACATAGTGCCCCTTACACATATGTTGCACATTATTAATGCATTTTTACATGACACACATAATGCTCCTTACACATATTCCGAGCACTACTGCACAACCAACCCACTCACATGCACACAGCACTCACACTGCCACTAACACTGTGACCTCTGCCTCTGCTTGGATACCATGTGTCCTCATAAATCTTGCCTCAATGCTAACGCCGGGCACCTTTTTTATGAAAATGCATCTTATTTGCATTGACATGTGGCTAGGAAGCACAACCAGATTCTGCTGATTAAAATGATATGCAGCATGCCTATATATTGTGTGAGACTGTGGCTGTATCTGCATAAGAAATGCTACACACAGAATATAGGCAAGCCACATATCATTTTAATCAGCATAAGCTGCTGATGCCCCTAGGCATATCAAATGCCCTAGGCAATTGCCTAGTTTGCCTATGGCTATGGCTGGCTCTGTCCATCAGGGGTACTTTGTTCCATCAAGCGGCTGGGGCTGCTGTGAACTGGGGAGTGCTGTAACTAGACATTTTAGCGCTGTCTGCAAGAAACAGCAATGGTGCTCCCCACACCCCGCCATGTTTTTAAATTAATAGGGGTGTGGCTTCATGGGGCACCCATTAGTCACACTACACTGCACAGTAGTGCCCGTTACATTGCACAGTAGCACCCATTACTCACATTACACTGCACAGTAGCCCCGTTACTCACATTAGACTGCACAGTAGCCCCATTACTCACATTACACCGCACAGTAGCCCCGTTACTCACATTACAAAGCATGGTAGTGCCCATTAGTCATGTTACGCAGCATAGTAGCATCTGTTAGTCACGTTACGCAGTACGGTAGCATCAGTCAGTCACGTTACACAGAACAATAGTGCCCATCAGTCACATTACACAGCATGGTAGTGCCCGTCAATTACATTACACAGCACGGTAGCGTCCGTCAGTCACATTACACCACACAGTACCGCCAATCAGTCACATTACACAGCATAGCAGCAACCGTCAGTCACATTACACAGCTCGGTATCGTCTGATAGTCACAAACAGTGGTACTTGATATATATATATATATATATATATATCCAAAGTTTTGCCCCGGCACTCCTCCTATTACCTTGCTGAGGTGCACTTCCTTGTGGACATGCTGGTCCACCCACATGCAATAGGAAAAAAGAGGTGGCACTCACAGTCTTGTAAATGGTGAAAAACGATCTCCACGCCGTGGAGACTTTATTGAAACAAACAGGTGACGTTTCGGGGACTCCCTGAGGAAGGGGATACGTCCCCGAAACGTCACCTGTTTGTTTCAATAAAGTCTCCACGGCGTGGAGATCGTTTTTCACCATTTACAAGACTGTGAGTGCCACCTCTTTTTTCCTATTATATATATATATATATATATATATATATACACTGCTCAAAAAAATAAATGGGGTCATTCCGAGTTGTTCGCTCGGTAAATTTCATCGCAATGCCACGTTGCACCACAGACTGTCCAGGAGTTGGCGGATGCTTTAGTCCAGGTCTGGGAGGAGATCCCTCAGGAGACCATCCACCACCTCATCAGGAGCATGCCCAGGCGTTGTAGGGAGGTCATACAGGCACGTGAAGGCCACACACACTACTGAGCCTCATTTTGACTTGTTTTAAGGACATTACATCAAAGTTGGATCAGCCTGTAGTGTGTTTTTCCACTTTAATTTTGAGGGTGACTCCAAATCCAGACCTCCATGGGTTAATAAATTTGATTTCCATTGATAATTTTTGTGTGATTTTGTTGTCAGCACATTCAACTATGTAAAGAACAAAGTATTTAATAAGAATATTTCATTCATTCAGATCTAGGATGTGTTATTTTAGTGTTCCCTTCATTTTTTTGAGCAGTGTAACTGTATATATATATATATATATATATATATATATATATATATATATGACTAATGAAGAAACCCGGAGGGCGCTAGAACATCAAAACCAATTGTCCATAAATAAGTCCATATGAATTTATGGATTTCAAGGCCAGATTATTTTCAACCGTTGTTTCTGATTGGACTTGATTGTAAATCCAACTTGGAGCTGATTCCATGAGTGCCACTATAAATCTTTTTTCTTTAGCATTGTACATTTATTGTAACCTGACCTCCCTCCCTGTCTACTTTATGAACTGTGCAGGCTCCCTAGTGGGAAGGGGCATGGGGGTAGAGGGAGGTGGTGTCAAAATACTGTGTTCTGTAAAATGAGCGTTCAAGTCTCTTAATGGCATAAACAAACACCAATGGGAAGGAATCGCTGCTTAGAGTACTTTTACACATGAGCTTGTATACCTTCCATGCAGTGGCATGGGCAAGTGGTGAAGTCTTCCGCCTCCCATGCTGAGAGTCCCGGGTTCGATTCCCAAAGTGCTAGTGTATTTTTATTTATTTTTTCTGACACTCACTTTATTATAATTTTTTTGTAATCTATTGTAATATACTGTACCTTCACATTCAATAGAAGTGTGCACATTTCTAGCATTTACAGCAGAGTACGTTACAAGATGTTCGTGCTATTCAGTACTCAAATGCAAAATACTGTACAGAGACGCTAAGCACAGTGATTTGGCATCCAGGAACTTAGGGAGGAGCTTTTATCTGTCTCCATTATATGTAGAAAGATAACACTTGCCGCTGTAGCCTTTACAGCAGAGTACGTTACAAGCTGCTCGTGCTATTTAGTACTGAAATACAAAATACTGTACAGAGATGTTAAGCACAGTGATTTGGCATCCATGAATTTAGGGAGGATCTTTTATCTCTCCGCATTATACTTAGAAAGATAACACTTGCCACTGTATGTTACAAGCTGTTCATGCTATCCAGTACTCAAATACAAAATACTGTACATAGACGCTAAGCACAGTGATTTGGCATCCAGGAACTTAGGGAGGAGCTTTTATCTCTCCTCATTATACTTAGAAAGATAACACTTGCTGCTGTAGCCTTTACAGCAGGGTATGTTACAAGCTCTTCGTGCTATTTAGTACTCAAATACAAAATACTGTACTGAGATGTTAAGCACAGTGATTTTGCATCCGGGAACTTAGGGAGGAGCTTTTATCTCTCCCCATTATACTTAGAAAGATAACACTTGCCGCTGTATCTTACAAGCTGTTCATGCTATTTAGTACTCAAATACAAAATACTGTACAGAGATGCTAAGCACTGTGATTTGGTATCCAAGAACATTGGGGGGAGCTTTTATCTCTCCCCATTATACTTAATACTATGGGATTTGGATGCTCACATATCCCTAACATCAGTAGACCATACTGTACCTGTAACATGTTCGTTTGCATCTGAATATGCTGTACTATTTGTGTCTGTACTGTATATACTGTTATACAGGCAGAGGCGTCGGGACTGGGGGGGCAAGGGGGCAGCTCGCCCCCCAAAAAATATGAGAAGCGCTGCCGATATTCAGGAGGAGCGATGTACGGTCAGCTGAAAGACAGCACATCACAACCTCCGCACCGTGCAGGGACTGAGCAGCAGCAGGATATGGCTGTGTTCAGACCCTCCTGCTCCCAGGCTCAGTTCAACAGCACTGCCCGCCCCCCCTTACCAGGGCCGGCTCACGACCCCAGCGAAGTGCCGCGATTCTCAGGTGATTAGGGGGCGTGGCCTAAAGGAGAGATGTGCCTGCTATCCCTGCATTGCAGAGACCTGTGGCTGGGTTGTCACAGGTAAGAGGCTGTCCGGCCTGCTCCCACTCCCTCTCCAATGGCAAATGTAGGATTTGTAAGGGGGGTCTAGGGGTCCATATCCTGTATGTATATAAAATTAAAATAAATAATATATATATATATATATATTTTTGTTTTTTTGTTTTTTGTTTACCGGCTCTCCTAATAGGTATATAAACAGCTCCGGGTGCCCGCACTGCCATACACAATAGTGTTAGCTTCCTACAATCTTATCTCTGTGCTGCACTCCTGGATAATAAAACATCACTCAGACACCAGTTTCAGCGTTATCAACATTTCATGGTCTACACCATTTCATCAGGATATAGTCCAGGAGTGTGGCACAGAGACAAGGTTTTATATAGAGACTGCTGCCCTCTGTCTCCGCTTCTGCTGCATTGCAGCTGCCCCCAGTCTCCTCTGCACCTCCGCCAACTCCCACAGACTCCTCCTCCGCATCATCGCCAATGCAGACAGCCTCCTTCGCCCCGCGCTGACCACAGCCTCCTCATCCACCGCAGACTACAGCCTCCTCCGCACCACCGCTGCTCATTAGGTAATTTTACTCTGCTGCCTTTCTCTCTCCCTATGTCCCTGCTGTCACTCTCCCTGTCCGTATGTCCCCTTCCCTGACCCTCACTCGCTCTCCCTGAATTTCGGCTCATACTGTGGTACAATGTGAATTTCGGCTCATATCGTGTGCTGTAATGTGAATTTCAGCTCATACCATGCGCTATAATGTGAATTTCGGCTCATTCTGTGTGCTATAATGTGAATTTCGGCTCATTCTATGTGCAACAATGTGAATTTCAGCTCATTCAATGTGCTATAATGTGAATTTTGGCTCATACCGTGTGCTATAATGTGAATTTCAGCTCATACTGTGTGCTATAATGTGAATTTCAGCTCATTCTGTGTGCTATAATGTAAATTCCAGCTCATTCTATGTGGTATAATGTAAATTTCGGCTCATACCATTGGCTATAATGTGAATTTTGGCTCATTCTGTGTGCTATAATGTAAATTTCATCTCAGTCTGTGTGCTATAATGTAAATTTCAGCTCATACCGTGTGGTATAATGTGAAAGGGGCACCAGTACTAGACAGTATATGGGGTACTACTAATGTGAAGCATAATGTGTATAAGGGGTATATGGTGTGGTAAACTACACTGAAGGGTACGTCCCCTTTTGAGTGACCAGGCCCCTTTTCCAGAGCATAGTTACCGCCTTCACTTTTCCATACCCCCACTGCTCCCCGAAGGTCCCGGGGGCCAGCCTCACCTACACAATGGTGCTTGCTGGTGCAATACTGCAGTCCCAGGCGCCTCCTTCACCCATCGCAGCACCTCCGTCAGTGGTATTCCCGGCCACCATCTACATGGTGCGGCCTCCACCCCACCGTGGTGCTGCCTCCTCCTCCCTGGTGGCTTCGTCCCCAGAGGCGCCAAATAGAAAATTAATCTTGCCCCCCAACCTATAAATGTTCTGACGCCCCTGTATACAGGTATATGGTATGACATACTGTAGCATATTGTAGCATAATGAGATGCACCAGTAAAGTAGTTCTTACGCTGTAGTTCAGTATTGTATTTTAATGGAGACCACACGAATGCGCATTGGTGATTTTAAAAAGCGACATCTGGTGGATGATCGCAGGTATTACACTCAAAGGTAACGCCAAATGCTCTGTGCGCCTCCTTGTGCCTAGGCACGCTGCGTATGCCCGATTGTGACTAACGCCTAAGCCAGCCAAGATAACGGAGTCTCCACCTGTACTGTGAGTGACACTGTAGGTGGTCCATGCTTTGTTGTACATAAAGGGGTCTTCTGATAAATCTAGGGGTGATCTGCACCGTATATAGCTAAATAATATATAATTAAAAAAATGTGCTAAGCCCTAATATACTGTACTATTATTTTTCTATGACACTGCTGGTCAGACCACAGTGTATAATTAATCATATACGTATTGTGACACTGTAGGGGGTGCATGCTTTTTTGTACACAATGGACCTCTGCCAATCTAGGGGTACTCTGCACCAGTTATAGCTAAATAATACAGTATATAGTTTAAAAACAAATTAAATATATATATATATATATATATATATATATATTCTAAACCCCAGTCTACTCTTCTATTATTTTTATGTGACACAGACAGTCAGAATGCAGTGTATAATCATACATGTATTGAATTTGTGACACTGTAGGTAAAATTAAACTGCAGTGTTAGATTACTATTTCTGACTCATACACGTATTGTGTGACACTGTAGGTGACAATAAACAGCTGCGTTATTATTTCTGACCCATAAACTTATTGCGTGACACTGTAGGTGAAATTAAACCACTGTGTTAGATTACTATTTCTTACTCATACACGTATTGTGTGACACTATGGGTGAAAAGGAACCACATTGTTAGATTACTATTTCTGACTCATACACATATTGTGTGACACTGTAGATGAAAGTTATCTGCAGCATTATTATTTTTGACTCATACATGTATTGTGTAACACTGTTGGTGAAAGTGAACTGCTGCATTAGATTATTTTTTCTGACTCATACACATATTGTGTGACACTGTAGGTGGTACATTTGTTTTACAAATTGTATTGTGTGCTGTACCACACTTGGGTCATGTTTGTTGATAAAAATGGAGGACAAACAATTTAGAGAAGAGCAGGAGGCACATACTAGTGCTGCTGGTGCTGTTACCAGTCATGACGATACAGTCTGTTAATGTAATCTACTAAAGCTGATGTCCAAGGGCATAGCGGGCATGCAAAATTAAAGAAGCAATTTAAATTTTCAAAAGGAAAGTTAGCTGCAGAGAAACAGGAAAGTGGCAAGGAAAGACTCAGGTCTTGGCCTTTAAGTGGTGGTTCTGCAACTGTCAGTGAGGCATCTTCTTCTGCATCTCATCATGATGTAAGAACTTTTCACCCAGAGTCTAGGAGAGGTGTCAAAAATAAAAACCACTAAGGCAGTAGAACAAACTGTGCATTAAGAACCATCCCACATTCCTGAGGAATGTTTAGGGGAGTCCACATCAGCTATGTGTGAGTATGACATTTCTCACATTATCCTCATAGAGAAACCTCTTTGACCTGCTTCCACCATTTCTGCACCATCTGCAACTGTGGGGAGCAGTAGAGGTAAAGGTAGTGAAGATGAGGGTAGAATAGAAATTGAGGAAGCGTGTGTGGAAGTGGAATAGGATGAGAGGGATATGTGTGTACTACTATCTGAGGATGTTAATGATTATATGGTTTGTGAAAGTCTACTAACAGTGGCCACAGTTCTTGTCCTTGATAAAAATAAATCTATTGTGTAAGACCGAAAAGCCACCTCTTGGGTGTGGGATTATTTTTACCCAAATCCTGACAATGTTTGTGAAGGCATCTGCTCCATTTGTGAGGCCAAATTTAATAAAGGTAGGGACATTAGCCATCTAGTCAACTCCTCCATGTTACGTCATTTGCAGTGAGTTCATGAAATTTATTGTACAAGATGTAATTAACACCAACCTTCTCATTAGTGATTGGAGGTAATCCTGCCCAAAATTTTTTTGTGGGGGCCCAAACAAAGCTAGCACTTCAGCCACAAAAGTGTCAGTCCCTGTCACTGAAGTGTTTGGTTTGTTAAACTGTGCATGACCTTTTTAATATCCATAAGTGGGGCAATTTCATCTTGCACCATTTTTGTTTCCTGCCACTGATTTGTGGCAATGTTTCATAGATGTGTTATAAACTGCTGTGTGTTTGTGGCACTGCTCTGCTGGTTAGTAACTAGCCAGCTCGCGACAGCCTTTAGCCAATATTGGTGAAAACAATGGGCCTAATTAGATCTGATTGCAGCAGCAAATGTTTTATCTAATGGGCAAAACCATGTGCACTGCAGGTGGAGGCAGATATATCATGTGCAGAGAGAGTTGGATTTGGGTAAGTTATATTGTTTCTGTGCAGGGTAATCACTGGCTGCTTTATTTTTACACTGCAATTTAGATTTCAGTTTGAACACACTACACCCAAATCTAACTCTCTCTGCACGTTATATCTGCCCCTCCTGCAGTGCACATGGTTTTGCCCATTAGCTAACAATTTTGATCTGAATTAGACCCAATGGCCCTCATTCCGAGTTGTTCGCTCGCTAGCAGATTTTAGCAGCATTGCACACGCTAGGCCGCCGCCCTCTGGGAGTGTATCTTAGCATGGCAGAATTGCGAACGAAAGATTAGCAGAATTGCGAATAGAAAATTCTTAGCAGTTTCTGAGTAGCTCGAGACTTATTCCTACACTGTGATCAGCTCAGCCCATTTTGTTTCCTGGTTTGACGTCACAAACATGCCCTGCTTTCGGTCAGCCACTCCCCCGTTTCTCCAGACACTCCTGCGTTTTATCCTGGCAAGCCTGCGTTTTTCCACACACTCCCAGAAAATGGTCAGTTTCCGCCCAGAAACACCCACTTCCTGTCAATCACACTCCGATCACTTCAACGATGGAAATTCTTTGTTCGGACATGAGTAAATCTACTAAGTTTTGTGCTAAAATACTTAGCGCATGCGCACTGCGTACCATGCGCATGCGCATTTATGCCTTAATCGCTCTGTTGCGAAAATCGGCAACAAGCGAACAACTCGGAATGACCCACAATATTGTGAGCTGTGAGGTGGTTAAAATTGACTGGACATGAAATTAATGTTATTGAGGTAAGTAATAATGTAGGAACCAAAAAAATATGTGATTTTACCAGTTTTTATGATTTTTTTTACAAAAAAAAAACAGATACAAAATTAAAACCAGAGCCCACACACACAAGGGTGGTTTTGGAAGAAGCAAATACAGATCCAAAACATGAGGTAGATAAAGATCCAACACCAAAACATGGGAGTCGGTGCACATCTCTAGTAAATAGGGCTCCAATGCAAGCGGGTACAGCTTTTCCTCTGTGACTTTGTATTTATGTACAGCTTAGTGTCTTCAGTACATTGCGAGTTGTGGTTTGCTGCATCTGCAATGTGACTAAGATGAAAAATGTACAGAAAAATATAGTATTCTACTCTCCTTGGACCAACACTTTCCGGGCACCTTGCGCCATATGGCATCCAGACATTCAGTAAGTGAGGACAGTTGTATACCAAAACTAATATGATATTATATTGTATCTATTCTGAAACATATTTTAAGTGCAATATTTGGACTAAGACTAAAGACTAAAAAAAAATCTGATGCCAAGTGTAAAACTGTCATTATCCGGAGTCTTGCCTCCAGCCCATGACTGCAGGGGTTGCAGTCTTGGTGGCTGGCGTGGCTGCAGTGGTGGAGAGCTGCGGTGACGGGGTCTTCTGGTGCAAATGCAGCTTCTGGGTAGACTAGAGGCGGGGGTCTGGGTGAGCTGGGTGCCGTGTCCGGGCGTGTCCACTGTGCAGGGCGCCTCCATGTTGGAGCCCAAAACACTGATCCAATGGTAGGCTCACTCTATGTTCAGCCAATCCAGAGCAGCTTTCCCTGATAAAAAGTGGCTGGCCCATGGTGTGGATGCCAGTGCTTCAGGTGACTGCCTATGAGTAGGTGCTTAAGCTCTGTGCTCCCAGGTTACTCTGGTGCCTTGGTTATTCTGGCCATTGAGGGTCTCCTGGTACGAAAACAGCTATATTATTGATGATCAAATATTATCCTCAGTCTTCTTCAGCCTCATCTTTCGAGCTACAATTTAAAGTCCACAGTTCTTTATCTTCAGTGCTTATCAGTCTCATCTTCAAAGTTACAGTGCACAGTCAGCAAATTATTAATTTTCAGCATTTCTTCTTGATTTCTTTGGTGGTCTTCTCTTCAAGTTCTTCCTCGTCAAGTGCTGGAAATGCATTTGTCCATTTACAGTTCCTCCATTGCCAGCTCTTTCGTGGAACATTTTAAGTCTTCCATCCCATGAGAAGGGACTACATTCAGCCTCCTTGTCTTCTTCCCACACAGGCATCCGCCTCTTCAGTCACACCTCAGTTGCCAGAACCCAACCTCAAGCCAAGTGTGACAGTAAGCACTGGCCCAATGGATCTGTCGAGTGAACAGGTGTCCTGGGGCGATGCTACTGGAGATATCTTGTCACGTGTGAGCAAGCATGAGACTACGCAATCACAAATTGTGCAATTTATGCAGAGTATGTCTGCTCACCTTTACTCTCTTCATGCAGCTATATCAACACACCAAGTGTCAGCTCCTATCCCAACTCCTCAGCATCAAATCTTCCTGTGTCAGTTTCAGTGCCTCAGTTGCAACTGCCTTCACCTAGTAAATTCGACGGAAGTCCGCAGCAATGTCAAGGGTTCCTCAGTCAGTGCGAGATCCAGTTCGAGTTGCAGTCTGCCAATTTCCCATCTGTCCAGACAAAGATAGTTTACATTATTTTGCTTCTAACTGGACAAGCCTTGGAATGGGCTTCATCACTGTGGGAGAGAGTAGATCCCATTCTCTCGAATTATTCAGAATTAGTGTCAACCTTTCATAAGATCTTTGATGAGCTGGACAGGACCACCTCTGCCTCCTTGAAAATTCTGCGTTTATTTCAGGGGACCTGTTCCGTCAGTCAGTATGTGATTGGTTAAGATAGGAGTATTCCCTGAAATACTTACCAGGAAGGAATCAGTGTTGTCTACATGTTTAGAGCTCCCCTGTAAATCTTTCCATATCTCTGCGCTACTCGATTCTGGAGCTGCTGAGAGTTTCATTACCTCGGCGCTAGTTATACGTTCAGGTATACAGACAGTCTGTTTGGATCAAGCTATTTCATTCACCGCAGTAGATGTAAGGTATATCCCAGAAGGGATTATCACTCTTCACACTTTACCCCTTAAGATGAGGGTTGGAGCTCTTCACTTGGAAACATCTCTTTCCTTTTAATTCCTAAAGCCTCTCATGAATTAATCCTCGGACTCCCATGGTTGCAGGGACTTCCAATTGTTTTTTCCAGTCCTTCCTAGATGTCTTCAGTAAGCAGGGGGATGATACTTTGCCTCCCCACCAAAGTTGGAATTGTCCTATTGACCTAATGTCTGGCAAAACACCCCCTAGAGGTCGAACTTATCCCCTATCACTCCCAGAGACACAAGCTATGTCTAAATACATCCGGGAGAACGTGGATAAAGGATTTATTCGGCCTGCCTCTTCTCTGGCCGGGGCAGGATTCTTCTTTGATAAAAAGAAGGACAGGGGTCTGCGGCCCTGTATTGATTACTGGGGCCTTAATAAATTTACAGTTAAGAAGAGGTACCCTTGCCCTTGATTCCTGAGTTATTCGATAAAGTGAAGGGTGATACTGTCTTCACCAAGCTGGACTTACATGGGGCTTACAATTTAATACGCATTTGCACTGGAGACGAATGGAAGACAGTATTCAACACCCTTAATGTGCATTACGAATACCTGGTAATACCCTTTGGTCTGTGTAACGATCCAGCAGTCTTTCAAAACTATGTCAATGAGTTTTTCCAGGATCTACTCTACAACTGCCTGGTATATCTGGACTACATTCTGATCTTTTCCAAACACATGTAAACCCATTGCGAGCAAATCAAGGAAGTTTTGAGTCATTTAAGGAAAAATCAGTTATTCTGCAAATTAGAGAAATGCACCTTTGAGGTGTCCTCAATATCATTCCTTGGCTATATCATCTCCAGGGAGGAGTTACAGATGGGCTCTGCCAAAGTTCAGGCAATTTGTGATTGGACTCTACCTGCCATCCTTAAAGGGGTTCAGCATTTCCTAGGTTTTTCCAAGTTTTAGAGGAAATTCATTAAAGAGTATTCTTCTATCATTGCCCCTATCACTGCATTGACTATGAAAGGAGCATATACATCTAATTGGCCACCAGAGGCTTTAGAAGCTTTTTCGTCTTTAAAGAGAGCCTTCAAGACTGCTCCTATTCTTCGACAGCCCGACCTCAGTCATCCATTTCAGGTGGAGGTATATGCATCCTCCATTGCAGTGGGAGCCATTTTGTCTCAGCTCTTTGAAGATAAGAATGTTCATCCCTGTGCATATTTCTCTCAAAGAATCTCACTGGAGGAGCAAAGTTACGCTTTCGGAGAACAGGAAGCTAGATGGTCTCTTTTCTTCTCCCATTTCATATTTAAACTCAACTATTATCCAGGTGCATTCAACCAAAAGGCAGATGCGCTCTCCAACTCATTAAGCTGTGACGACTCCATCGACCTTCCGGAGACACAGCTCATCCTGTATATGGCCTCCTTCTCTACAACTCATACAGTTCCACTCCCACCACCGGGAAGAACCTTTGTTGCGCCAGGGCTATGGAAAAAGATTCTTACATGGTGCAGAGCTAGCAATACAACAGTTCACCAAAATTTGGAAACAAGTACACAAGGCTCTGCTAAAAACATCCTATAAATATAAATCATTTGCGGACCAAAGATGGAAAGCTGTTCCAATTCTCAAGGTGGGAGACTGAGTTTGGCTATCTACTCCTAATTTAAGACTTAAAGTGCCCTCTAAGAAATTTGCTCCTAGGTTCATCATACCATATCCTATCAAAAAAGTATTGAAACCAGTAGTTTACAAGGTGAAGTATCCCCCTTATTGAGGATCCCTAACGTCTTTCATATTTTTCTTCTGAAGCATTTGGTACTTAATCGATTCCGTGCTGCTCTGCCTAAGCCCAAAGATCCAGGCTGTCCAGGGAGATGAATTCGAAGTTCACAAGATTCAGAAAAAGTGTAGTCGTCTCCAGTATCTTATTGATTGGAAAGGTCTTGGGTTCCCGCAGAGGATGTCCATGCTCCACGACTGTTCTGGGCTTTTCATGTCAAAAACTCAACTAAAGCACAAGGGTGTCCAGAGTTCACCCTCAAAAGAGGGTTTACTGTCAGAATATGGAGTCTTTCCTCCAGCCTGTGGCTGCAGGGGTTGCCGTCCTGGTGGCTGGCATGGCTGTGGTGGCAGAGAGCTGCGGTGATGGGGTCCTGAGTGCAGCTTCCAGGTAGACCAGTGGCTGGGGGTCTTGGTGAGCTGTGTGCCGTGGCTGGGTTTATCTGCTGTGCAGGGGGCCACCATGTTGGAGACCAAAATGCTTAGCCAATGGTAGGCTCACTCCATGTTCAGCCAATCCAGAGAAGCTTTCCCTGATTAAAAGGGGCTGGCTCATGGTGTTGGTGCCAGTGCTTCAGGTTACTGCCTATGAGTAGGTGCCTTAGCTCTGTGCTCCCAGGTTACTCTGGTGCCTTGGTATTCTGTTTAGCTCCGGTCCGGTCGTCACTTACAGCCGCAGCAATTCCTTTGTCTGTCACCTGCCGCCATTCGTGGGGCATTCTCGGGACCATTGAGGGTCTCCTGGTACAAAAGCAGCTATATTGTTGACGATCGAATATTATCTTCAGAGTTCTTCAGCCTCATCTTTCAAGCTACAGTTTACAGTCTGCAGTTCATTATCCTCAGTGTTCTTTAGCCCCGTCTTTCGAGCTACAAGTCACAGTCCGCAGTTCTTTATCTTCAGTGCTCTTCAGTCTTGTCTTCCAAGTTACAGTGCACAGTCAGCAAATTACTAATCTTCAGCATCTCTTCTTCATTTCTTTGTTGGTCTTCTCTTCAAGTTCTTCCTTGTCAAGTGCCGGGAGTGCATTTGTCCATTTACAGTTCCTCCATTGCCTGCTCTTTCGGGGAACATTCTAAGTCTTTTATCCCATGAGAAGGAACTACATTCAGCCTCCTCGTCTTCATCCCGTGCAGGCATCCGCCTACTCAGTCACACCCCAGTCGCCGGAACCACAACTCAAGCCAATCGTGACAGAATCACAGTGACATATCTAGTGGCAAAACAAATTTGATTTGCATCTGATGCAAAGACTAATGTGAAAACCACAGTGCTGTATCTGCCAAATACACAGTACTTTGCAGATGCATGAACATCCAGCTCTCTCATAATCTGTCCACTCAAATATTCCAGTATGAACCACTGGGTCCTACTCTTAGCAGCTATCAGCATTTGCTAATAGTGCTGTTCCTGGCATGCACCAAACTGTTATGAATTCAGAATTCTGTCTAGGAAGTAACCTAGACAGCCATTAGCCAACCCTGACACAGTAGTTGTTCACACCATAAGTAGTCATGGCAACTGAGGGAAATTTAGTATAATAATTTTATAAAAAATAGATTGTCCAATAAAGATTTAGCATATAAAAAAGTATTATGTCTTTAATCAAGTGTCTCTCTGCTGTGGTTTGGAGAAAGGGAGGAGCAATACTGCTGTAGAAGAAGTGCTGGTTAAAAGTAATGATTCCCTTATAAAACACTGCAACCGAGTATGATCAGGTCTGTTATAATCCTGAACCCTATAAAATGTAAAATAAGTGTAATTGGGCTACCACACAAGAATCTGATGAAAAATATTGTACTTACATATTAACACTTGTCTCAGTTATTAATTAAATATATCTAATTAACAATATGGTTAAAAAAGGGGCAGACTAGATGGGTCAAGTGGTTCTTATCTTCCGTCAAATTCTATGATTCTAAATATTAATCAGTCTTTACAAACAATGAGGTTGTAATAAATACTATTTATGGAAGCAGCCCTAATGGGGGTGGGGTCTATTGGTGGGATCCCTCCTCATAGGGCCTGATTGTATGCAATTGCAGCCTTCCTTGCATCTTTCAGTTGTGTTTGAGATCAGGTGTGGATTGGGAACTCAAAGTAGCCCTGTACAAATTTTTAGGACTGGCCCAACATGAGCAGCACAAGAGGTATAACATACCACAGTGGTTCTCAAACTGTTTTGAATCACAGTGCCCTAGAGTATCAGAATTGTTCAAGGCACCACTAGGCCAAAAGTTTCTTATTGAGAAATTTTGAAATTTAGAGTCAATTATGTTGTATGTCATCCTTAGGTTAAATTAAGTGGTGAGGGATAGGATTTACTTCTGTTTGTCCACATATTTTATGATTGACAGCCACCAGCAATGGTTTTGCCTATTACATTGACAATAAATAGTTTGAATTTGTTCTGGACCACCAACCACCAACCTGAGGCACCCCTGCAAGTGTCCTGCGGCACCCCAGGGTGCTATGTCACACAGCTTGAAAACCACTGACATACCATGTAGGCATGGCAGCATCATGGGATGGCAGTTGCTGTACTGCAGAGATGGAATAACAGAATGAATAGAGCCAATGCAATGTACTGAGGGCTTAATTCAGACCTGATCACTAGCAAGCGATTTTTGCACTGCTGCGATCAGATAGTTGCCACCCACAGGGGAGTGTATATTAGCTGTGCAAGTGTGTGAATGCATGTGTAGCAGGGCAGTACAAATAGATTTTGTGCAGTCTCTGAGTAGCCCAGGACTTACTCAGCTACTGCGAACACTTCAGCCTGTTCGGGACCGGAATTGATGTCAGGAACCCTCCCTACAAATGCTTGAACATGCCTGCGTTTTTCCAAACACTCCCAGAAAATGGTCAGTTGACACCCACAAACAGCTTCTTCCTGTCAATCTCCTTACGAATGCCTGGCGAATGGATCCTTTGCACAAACCCATTGCTGAGCGGTGATCCGCTTTGTACCTGTGCGATGCACCTGCACATTGCGGTGCATACGCATGCCCAGTTTAGACCTGATCGCCCACTGTACAAAAATGCAGCCTAGTGATCAGGTCTGAATTAACCCCTGAGTGCGGTAGGCTGTCTTTCATGTAAGGGGTGGGGCCATATGAAAACACACAAAATAGGCCCCACAGAAACATCAGCCTACCAGGAATATTCCTGGTGAGCTCTATGGCCAATTCACCCCTGCAGAGAAATGCAATATTCTTTTAGTAGTTTGCAATCTCCTTTTAGTAGTTAGAAGTAAACCATGTGGCCAGTATGCTGATTGAAACACAATTGTTCCTAGTCTTCAGATTGTCATATCCATGCTGCTAAGGTAGACAGGTGAGGTCCATTTCATCGCCATGCATGGAACTCAATGGAATTGGATAATATAAGGGGTGCATGCTACACTTTATTCTAAATTTGAGTGCCTACATAATTTAACTTGTAAAGGTTTTTCTTGAATTTTATTTAACATACAATCCATGACCAAAACTACAGTGTAGTGCAGGTCATAGGTGTAAGCAGTGAGGACATCTCCAATGTGACCTACATATTACTTGTAGAAGATGTGGTGTATTAACAAAATGTATTTATCAATAAACATAAAATGTATATCTAAAATGTGGTTATGACAAATCAATACTATTCCATATTTCAGATGTGTCCTGCATATTATTTATTGAAGATAAGGCCTGGTTACAAAATACAGATGGAGCCTCCGTTATCTTTGCTGGCTGAGTCGCAATCAGGCATACGCAACATGCCTGGGCGCAAGGAGGCTTGCCTAGTCATAGGGAGGTGCACGGAGCATTTGGAGCTACCTTTAAGTGTAATACCTGTGATCATCCTCCAGATGTTGCTTTTTAAAATCACCATTGTGCATGCATGTGGTCTCCATTAAAATACAATACTGAACTACAGCGTAAGAACTACTTTACTGGTGCGTCTCATTACGCTACAATATGCTACAGAATGTCATACAGTATATTACAGTGTACAGACGCAAATACAGTAGTACAGTATATACAGATGCAAACAAATGTGATAAAGCCACAGTATAGTCCATTGATGTTAGGATTATGTGAGCGTTCAAGTCCTGAAATCAACAAATAAAAATAGTAGTGTATACAGATGCAAACGAACATGTTACAGGTATGGTCTATTGATGATGGGGATATGTGAGCAACCAAATCCCATAGCCATTATGACATAATCAAAAACAATGGATTTATTCATCTCTCATGATGTGTCCGAGTGGTGAAGTGTGCCGCTTGCCATGCTTAGAGTCCCGGGTTCAATTCCCAAAGTGCGAATGCATGTTAATTTTTTCCTGACACTGTATTCATTTTATATTTTTGTATGTTTTGTACTACACCTTCACATTCAATAGAAGTGTGCATACAAGTTTTACATAAAGCAGGGCAAAGCTGCAGGCGCATATCTAAAATTCACAGCAGCTATGAGGAAAAGCGAGCTCTGTGCACCATACAGTACACATACAATACTGTAGCAGACCAGACTTGATTGAAATAGCTACCACCCATGACCCCTTGCCTCATGGAAGCCCTAAGCTATGGAGCCAGCGACGTTATAGGTTTTGCAAGTGACAGGGCAATGTTGAAGGAGCATCACAACACCCTAGCTAAAATACACAGGGGTGATAGGGATAAGCGAGCAAGCTCTATGCACATTACAATACACCAGACTCAATTGCATAGCAAGTTGATAAAATGGCTGCCACCTGTGACCCCTTGCCACATGGAAGCCCTCAGCTATGGAGCCAGCAATGGCATAGGTTTTACAAGTGACAGGGCAATGCTGAAGGAGCATCACAATACCCTAGCTAAAATACACAGGGATGATAGGGATAAGTGAGCAAGCTCTATGCACATCACAATACACCAGACTCGATTGCATAGCAAGTTGACAAAATGCCTGCTGCCCATGACATTTTGCCTTGTGGAAGCCCTCAGCTATGGAGCGAGCAATGGCATAGGATTTGCAGGCTACAGGGCAATGCTGAAGGAGCATCTGAATCCCCTAGCTAAAGTACAAAGTGGCGATAGGGATAAGCAAGCTCTATGCACAATTGAACTGGTTTATACTATACAGTATTGTGTGCAACGGCATACAGTTACAGTAGTTATGGAAACTGTTGTTTTCCTGTGTGCATAATCATATTCAAACTTCCTGTTGGTTTTCATTATGCCGTAACGGCTACGGGATTTGGGCGCTCATACTATACAATACAATACAGTGTATCCCTAACGTCAGTGGACCATACAGTAGCTTGTAACACGTTCTATAGCTGTGGCTCTAACATGATTTGAATAATACAGCACTCTGTATCTGTGAAATGAGCAGGCTCTCAGGGGAGGGGTAAGGGGGATGTGGTTCAAAGACACTGCAGATACTGTATTGTCTTTGAACACAGTATTTAGCAACCCCCTCCCACCTTCCCCCTTCCCATTCCATTGGGACCCTGCTAATTTCACAGACAGGGAGGGAGGTCAGGTTACAATAAACTGACAACAACAGTACTGTATAGACACAATCTCTTGTGTAAATGGTAGCAGTGATCCCCTCTCATACAATGCAACACAGGATCTCTAATGTCGATGAACTACAGTATAGTGCTGTGTTGCTCGAACAGTTATTTGCATCAGGATACACTATTTATATTTATTATGTCTACAGGACCTATTATCGCTGTGTATTTTAGCTAGGGTATTGAGACGCTCCTTCAGCATTGTCCTGACTTCCAAAACTGATTCTGTCACTGGCTCCATAGCTGAAGGCTTCCAAGAGGTGCAGGGTCACGGGCGGCAGCCACTTTGTCAACTTGCTATGCAATTGAGTCTGGTTTATCGTAATGTGCATAGACCTCACTTATCCCTATTGTTCCTGTGTAATATAACTTGTGTATTGAGACGCTCCTTTAGCATTGCCCTGACTCTTGCAAAACTGATGCCATCCCTGGCTTCATAGCTGAGGGCTTACATAACAGAAAATTAATAAAGTGTCAGGAAAGATCAAACATGCACTTGCACTGTGGGAATCGAACCCGGGACTCTTAGCATGGGAAGCAGCCCACTTCACCACTCAGGCACAAGGCCTCATGATAAATAGACAAGCTCATGTGTAAATGTACTGTAAGCAGTGATCCCTCCCCAATGGTGTTTGTGTATGCCATTACAGGACTTGGATGCTCATATCGCAGAACACGGTACATATATTTACGTCAATGAACTACATTATTGCTTTTACACATTAGTTGCATCTGTATACAATTGCTTTGTATGTATGCCAGAAAATATTTTTTCATGAAGTTGCAAGAAATTGCTGATACAATCTGGGAGTTCAGATTGCAGAATGCAAAATTTACAAATTAATAAATACATGGCAAAATTGCAAAGCAAAAGCTGAACTGAAAGATTGCAGCATTGAAAAAGCAACTCTACATGAATTTGATTTTCTTAAAATTCCACCATAATTGTGTCTGATTTGATATTATTCTGCCTTCTTTTGATAGCATTGAATTTGTTTAATGAACATAATTAATGTAAATGTTATGGGTAACTGACTATTTTAGCACAATTATATTTAATCATTATAGACCGTGATTCTGTTTAACCTTTCACCATATATCCGATATTTAAAGCATAAAAAATTGTTTAAACCATATGCATGGTTACTTATATTTATCATATGTCTGTCTCCATGAGATAGGTCTCTGTGGGACCAGAATATAAAGCAGGAGATATCTTTCTCTTATCACTCTCCATACAGCCTAATTGCTCAGGTGAGCCTGGACATCATAGAAGTATATCAATTCTTCAAAGAACCCTATTGACTTGGGCCCTCATTCCGAGTTGTTCGCTCGCAAGGCGATTTTAGCAGAGTTACACACGCTAAGCCGCCGCCTACTGGGAGTGAATCTTAGCTTCTTAAAATTGCAAACGATGTATTCGCAATATTGCGATTACAAACTACTTAGCAGTTTCTGAGTAGCTTCAACCTTACTCGGCATCTGCGATCAGTTCAGTGCTTGTCGTTCCTGGTTTGACGTCACAAACACACCCAGCGTTCGGCCAGACACTCCTCCGTTTCTCCAGCCACTCCCGCGTTTTTTCCGGAAACTGTAGCGTTTTTATCCACACGCCCATAAAACGCCGTGTTTCCGCCCAGTAACACCCATTTCCTGTCAATCACACTACGATCGCCGGAGCGAAGAAAAAGCCGTGAGTAAAAATACTATCTTCATAGCAAAATTACTTGGCGCAGTCGCAGTGCGAACATTGCGCATGCGTACTAAGCAGAAAAACGCTGCAATGCGAAGAAAAATACAGAGCGAACGACTCGGAATGAGGGCCTTGATCTTTTCCATATCTTAGTTTTAGGACTTGGTTCTATAAAGTCATTTATCACAGATATAATAGTTTTATTTAATTTGTGTTCTCCACATGCAGTTTCCCTAAGTACTATTTGACTTAGTCCTACTATGAGATACTTGAAAACAGGAGTGATAACTCTAGGTCATATAAAAATTTGCTATAATTCAGTTTTTGATTATTTGTGGATTTTCTTTAGCAATAAAGGGGGTAATTCCAAGTTGATCGAAGCAGGAAATTTTTTAGCAGTTGGCCAAAACCATGGGGGTAATTCCAAGTTGATCGCAGCAGGAAATTTTTTAGCAGTTGGGCAAAACCATGTGCACTGCAGGGGAGGCAGATATAACATGTGCAGAGAGAATTAGATTTGGGTGTGGTGTGTTCAATCTGCAATCTAATTTGCAGTGTAAAAATAAAGCAGCCAGTATTTACCCTGCACAGAAATAAAATAACCCACCCAAATCTACCTCTTTATGCACATGTTATATCTGCCTCCCCTGCAGTGCACATGGTTTTGCCCAACTGCTAAAACATTTTCTGCTGCGATCAACTTGGAATTACCCCCCATGTGCACGGCAGGGGAGGCAGATATAACATGTGCAGAGAGAGTTAGATTTGGGTGTGGTGAGTTTAATCTGCAATCTAAATTGCAGTGTAAAAATAAAGCAGCCAGTATTTACCCTGCACAGAAACAAAATAACCCACCCAAATCTAACTCTCCGCAAATGTTATATCTGCCCCCCCCCCCCCCCCCCCCACTGCAGTGCACATGGTTTTGCCCAACTGCTAAAAAAATTCCTGCTGCGATCAACTTGGAATTACCCCCAAAATTCCTTTTCAGGAACAAAACTTCATGTGCATTAACATTTTCTGTTATAATATACAATATTGAATATTAGGTGTACAATGTGTTTCTCTAATTATTGTTCACATTCAGTGACATACTGTATGAGCTACAAATAATAGGAACAAAACAAATTAATCCCATAACCTTGTAGTGTAAAAGGAAAATAATGCGTATACGGTAATTAGAATGGGATTTGTTTTGGAATTCACAGGTGCATATTGGTGGTAATTCCAAGTTGATCGCAGCAGGAAATTTTTTAGCAGTTGGGCAAAACCATATGCACTGCAGGGTGGGCAGATATAACATGTGCAGAGAGAGTTCGATGTGGGTGGGTTATATTGTTTCTGTGCAGGGTAAATACTGGCTGCTTTATTTTTACACTGCAATTTAGATTGCAGATTGAAACACCACACCCAAATCTCTCTCTCTCTCTGCACATGTTATATCTGCCTCCCCTGCAGTGCACATGGGCCCTCATTCCGAGTTGTTCGCTCGGTATTTTTCATCGCATCGCAGTGAAAATCCGCTTAGTACGCATGCGCAATGTTCGCACTGCGACTGCGCCAAGTAACTTTACTATGATGAAAGTATTTTTACTCACGGCTTTTTCTTCGCTCCGGCGATTGTAATGTGATTGACAGGAAATGGGTGTTACTGGGCGGATACACGGCGTTTCAGGGGCGTGTGGCTGAAAACGCTACCGTTTCCGGAAAAAACGCAGGAGTGGCCGGGGAAACGGTGGGAGTGCCTGGGCGAACGCTGGGTGTGTTTGTGACGTCAACCAGGAACGACAAGCACTGAAATGATCGCACAGGCAGAGTAAGTCTGGAGCTACTCTGAAACTGCTAACTCGTTTGTAATCGCAATATTGCGCGTACGTCGGTCGCAATTTTAAGAAGCTAAGATTCACTCCCAGTAGGCGGCGGCTTAGCGTGTGTAACTCTGCTACATTCGCCTTGCGAGCGAACAACTCGGAATGAGGGCCATGGTTTTGCCCAACTGCTAAAAAATTTCCTGCTGCGATCAACTTGGAATTACCCCCATTATATCAATAACATTTGTACATGTAATTTTTTTCTTTGACTACAATTAAAACACATAAATACAACAAATGTAATAGACCCCATGTCCCCTCTCTGTCAGGATTCATATAAGGCATAAATTGGTGTAAACCAGGTAGGCCAATAAAAAAAAAATTGGGGTTGTCCTAACTGTCAAAATCTGTACTTTGAAGTGAGATATGTTAGCAAATCCACCATGCATATTTCCAGATGAACTCAAAAACAGGCAAGTAGAGGTGGTCATTCCGAGTTGTTCGCTCGGTAATTTTCTTCGCATCGCAGCGATTTTCCGCTAATTGCGCATGCGCAATGTTCGCACTGCAACTGCGCCAAGTAAATTTACTATGCAGTTAGGAATTTTACTCACGGCATTACGAGGTTTTTTCTTCGTTCTGGTGATCGTAATGTGATTGACAGGAAGTGGGTGTTTCTGGGCGGAAACTGGCCGTTTTATGGGTGTGTGTGAAAAAACGCTGCCGTTTCTGGGAAAAACGCGGGAGTGTCTGAAGAAACAGGGGAGTGTCTGGGCGAACGCTGGGAGTGTTTGTGACATCAAACCAGGAACGAAACTGACTGAACTGATCGCAGTTGCCGAGTAAGTGTGGAGCTACTCAGAAACTGCTAAGAAGTGTCTATTCGCAATTCTGCTAATCTTTCGTTCGCAATTTTACTATGCTAAGATTCACTCCCAGTAGGCGGCGGCTTAGCGTGTGCAAAGCTGCTAAAAGCAGCTTGCGAGCGAACAACTCGGAATGAGGGCCAGAGTGTTTTTATTAGAGACTAGCTGAATACCCATGCTTTGCAATGGGATGAGGATGGTAATTCAGAATTATAGTTGTTTGTTGATTTACGTTGGTTGGAGATCTAGTATATAGACATATCTTGCTTCCCTGACGCACTTTGGCCCTCATTCCGGGTTGATTGCACGCTGCCACTTTTTGCAGCCCGTGCGATCAACTAGACGCCGCCTATGGGGGAGTATATTTTTGCATAGCAAGGCTGCGATCGCTTGTGCAGCCGAGCTATGCAAAAACATTTTGTGCAGTTTCTAAGTAGGTCTGGGCTTACTTACCCACTGCGATGACTTCAGCCTGTCAAGTAGTGATGAGCGGGTTCGGTTCCTCGGAATCCGAACCCCCCCGAACTTCAGCCTTTTTACACGGGTCCGAGGCAGACTCGGATCTTCCCGCCTTGCTCGGTTAACCCGAGCGCGCCCGAACGTCATCATCCCGCTGTCGGATTCTCGCGAGGCTCGGATTCTATCGCGAGACTCGGATTCTATATAAGGAGCCGCGCGTCGCCGCCATTTTCACACGTGCATTGAGATTGATAGGGAGAGGACGTGGCTGGCGTCCTCTCCGTTTAGAATAGAAATAGATAGAGAGTGAGAGTGAGACACTTGATTTACTGGAGCTTAGGAGTACTCAGAGAGTGCAGAGTTTACTAGTGACTGACCAGTGACCACCAGTGCAGTTTTATTATTATTTAATATAATCCGTTCTCTGCCTGAAAAAAAACGATACACAGTGACACAGTATACCATATCTGTGCTCAGCCTCAGTGTGCTGCATCATCTATGTATATCTGACTGTGCTGAGTGCTCACTGCTCACACAGCTTAATTGTGGGGGAGACTGGGGAGCAGTTATAGCAGGAGTACATTAACAGTGCGCACTTTTGCTGCCAGAGTGCCACTGCCAGTGTGACTGACCAGTGACCACTGACCACCAGTATATTGTGATTGTCTGCCTGAAAAAGTTAAACACTCGTCGTGTGGTGTTTTTATTCTATAAACGCATTCTGCTGACAGTGTCCAGCAGGTCCGTCATTATATAATATATACCTGTCCGGCTGCAGTAGTGATATATATATATTTTTTATATCATTATCATCCAGTCTATATTAGCAGCAGACGCAGTATGGTAGTCCACGGCTGTAGCTACCTCTGTGTCGGCAGTCGCTCGTCCATCCATAATTGTATACCACCTACCTGTTGTGTTTTTTTTTTCTATCTTCTTGATACTAGTAGCTTACTTTAGGAGTCTGCAGTGCTGACAGTGTCCAGCAGGTCCGTCATTATATAATATATACCTGTCCGGCTGCAGTAGTGATATATATATATTTTTTATATCATTATCATCCAGTCTATATTAGCAGCAGACGCAGTACGGTAGTCCACGGCTGTGGCTACCTCTGTGTCGGCAGTCGCTCGTCCATCCATAATTGTACCTACCTGCTGTGTTTTTTTTTCTATCTTCTTGATACTAGTAGCTTACTTTAGGAGTCTGCAGTGCTGACAGTGTCCAGCAGGTCCGTCATTATATAATATATACCTGTCCGGCTGCAGTAGTGATATATATATATTTTTTATATCATTATCATCCAGTCTATATTAGCAGCAGACGCAGTATGGTAGTCCACGGCTGTAGCTACCTCTGTGTCGGCAGTCGCTCGTCCATCCATAATTGTATACCACCTACCTGTTGTGTTTTTTTTTTCTATCTTCTTGATACTAGTAGCTTACTTTAGGAGTCTGCAGTGCTGACAGTGTCCAGCAGGTCCGTCATTATATAATATATACCTGTCCGGCTGCAGTAGTGATATATATATATTTTTTATATCATTATCATCCAGTCTATATTAGCAGCAGATGCAGTACGGTAGTCCACGGCTGTGGCTACCTCTGTGTCGGCAGTCACTCGTCCATCCATAATTGTACCTACCTGTTGTGTTTTTTTTTTCTATCTTCTTGATACTAGTAGCTTACTTTAGGAGTCTGCAGTGCTGACAGTGTCCAGCAGGTCCGTCATTATATAATATATACCAGTCCGGCTGCAGTAGTGATATATATATATTTTTTATATCATTATCATCCAGTCTATATTAGCAGCAGATGCAGTACAGTAGTCCACGGCTGTAGCTACCTCTGTGTCGGCAGTCGCTCGTCCATCCATAATTGTATACCACCTACCTGTGGTGTTTTTTTTTTCTATCTTCTTGATACTAGTAGCTTACTTTAGGAGTCTGCAGTGCTGACAGTGTCCAGCAGGTCCGTCATTATATAATATATACCTGTCCGGCTGCAGTAGTGATATATATATATATTTTTTATATCATTATCATCCAGTCTATATTAGCAGCAGACGCAGTACGGTAGTCCACGGCTGTAGCTACCTCTGTGTCGGCAGTCGCTCGTCCATCCATAATTGTATACCACCTACCTGTGGTGGTTTTTTTTTTTCTATCTTCTTGATACTAGTAGCTTACTTTAGGAGTCTGCAGTGATGACAGTGTCCAGCAGATCCGTCATTATATAATATATACCTGTCCGGCTGCAGTAGTGATATATATATATATTTTATATCATTATCATCCAGTCTATATTAGCAGCAGACGCAGTACGGTAGTCCATGGCTGTAGCTACCTCTGTGTCGGCAGTCGCTCGTCCATCCATAATTGTATACCACCTACCTGTGGTGTTTTTTTTTTCTATCTTCTTGATACTAGTAGCTTACTTTAGGAGTCTGCAGTGCTGACAGTGTCCAGCAGGTCCGTCATTATATAATATATACCTGTCCGGCTGCAGTAGTGATATATATATATTTTTTATATCATTATCATCCAGTCTATATTAGCAGCAGACGCAGTACGGTAGTCCACGGCTGTAGCTACCTCTGTGTCGGCAGTCGCTCGTCCATCCATAATTGTATACCTGTTATGCACACCAGTGCCTGCAGGAAAGTACTAGTGTCAGAACTGTTATGCACTCCAGTGTCTGCAGGAATGTACTGGTGTTTGAACTGTTATGCAAAACAAATGGACTCACAGACAAACTGGGGAATATGACATAACGTACACAGAAGGTGATAGGGTAACAAAATACACACACAGTGAACAGAGAAGCCCAGAGGCTAAGGAACTGGGTATCTCCCTTGTATTAGAACTCCTCAGATGTAAAAAGCAAGATGTTGTGTTTTAATACGTAGAGAACCCGAAATGCTGTTGCTAAGGGCAACAGCAAAACCCTAAAGGGTTACCAACGGGTGTGGCAGTAAACTCCTTGGTCAGAGATGGAATGATAGACACAAGGAGAGCCTCCACAATCCTGATTCTCACTTGCAGTGCACAGGTTTAAGCTTACTGCCACTAAACTGACCCCTGACACCTAGCACAGTGAGACAGGATTAGACAGGCAAGTGTTAGAATACAGCCGCAAACTTGCTAAGTTCACAGAGTAATAACAGAACCCCAGCAAGCTAAACGACTGACTCCAGTCTTACTGCTAGGTCTGGATTGGCAGAGTGTAATACCAAATCCCCAGGCCAATTTGCAGTAAGCAACAAACAAATACAAAGCTACACAGTACTGGCTAACTTTCATGAACTGACTAACCAACAGAGATTCAGCAGCATCTGCTTACCCTGAAAAGAGGCCTTATAAAGCAGGTGCTGTCCACGCCCCACTCAGACCTCACAGACTGTGAGCACAAAAACCAGCACCGGATCCCCTGCCGTGCACAGAGCCTATAACCACTGCACAGCAAAAGACCCGAACCGGAGTATCAGCTGCGCTCAGGTTACTCCACTAGCACTTGTCTCCCGGTTGCCATGACGACGTGGCAGCACAGGGCAGGAGACCCTAACAGTACCCCCCCTCTGACGAGGGGTCAAAGAACCCCTACCACCGGGTTTATCGGGGAACTGCGAGAAGAAAGAGCGTATCAGTCTGGGGGCATGAAGATCACAACTGCGCACCCACGACCGCTCCTCCGGGCCATACCCCTTCCAGTGCACCAAAAATGACAGCCGACCCCGAACCACCTTGGAGTCAAGAATCCTTTCAACAACAAACTCCCTCTGGCCATGTATCAGAAGAGGGGAAGGTCTTCCACTGGAAGAAGGATTACTAATCGCCCGTTTTAAAAGGGAACAATGAAATGTTTTATTGATACCCAAAAAACGGGGCAGATCTAACTGAAATGCCACCGGATTGATAACCCTGGTGATCTTATAAGGGCCGATGAACCGGGGCCCTAACTTATGAGATGGCTGTCTCAACTTCAAATTCTTGGTAGACAACCAGACGAAGTCTCCTAATTTGAAGCTGCAGGGTCTTTTCCGCTTATCAAAAACCCTTTTGGTCACTAATGACACAGACACAAGGGCTTTCTTCACTTTCCGCCAAATACCTCTAAGGACCGAAACCACAGAGGAACCACCAGGCGTGGAGTCCAGGGGGTCAAAAGAATTGGCCTTAGGATGATGCCCATACACACAAAGGAAGGGAGAGATCCCTGTAGCAGAGTGAGCCGCGTTGTTATAGGCAAACTCCGCCATGGACAGATGAGCAACCCAGTCAGTCTGACACTTGGAGACATAACACCTGAGGAACTGCTCCAAGGACTGGTTCACCCTTTCAGTCTGCCCATTAGACTGCGGATGGTAGCCTGACGACAAGCTGACAGAAATCTGGAGATCGGAACAAAATGCCCTCCAGAATTTGGCCACAAACTGGGATCCGCGGTCAGAGACCACATCAAGTGGCAACCCGTGGAGACGCACAACATGCAGCATAAATAATTCAGACAGGCGTCTGGCTGATGGCAGCCCAACCAGTGGAACTAAGTGCGCCATCTTCGAAAACCTGTCAACGACAACCCAGATGGCTGTCATCCCCGAGGATTTGGGCAAGTCCACCACAAAATCCATTGAAATGTGGGTCCATGGCTTAGATGGGATAGAGAGTGGATGTAATGGGCCAACAGGAACCCCTCTAGGAGTCTTATTTCGGGCACAGATGTCACATGCCCGAACCCACTGATCCACATCCTTAGCCACCGAGGGCCACCACACCGCCCTAGATAGCAACTCCCGAGTTCTGGCAATACCCAGGTGACCTGCCGACTTCTTGGCATGGAATTCCAGGAACACTCGCTGTCTTAACCTAGGAGGCACAAACAAAAGACCTACCGGAAGGTCTGGAGGAGCCTGCTCCTGTGCTCTAAGGACTAATGATAACAGGTCCTGGGTAATGCCCACTTTAATACATGATGGGGAAACAATGGGCAACAGCTCCTCGGTGGTCTCCTGGATTGGAGCAAAACTCCGCGAGAGCGCATCAGCCTTGATGTTTTTTGACCCAGGGCGATATGTTATCAAAAAATTAAAGCGAGCAAAAAACAAAGCCCATCGTGCCTGCCTGGCATTGAGACGCTTCGCTGACTCTAAATATGCCAGATTCTTATGGTCAGTGAGAATTGAGACCACAAACTTAGCCCCCTCAAGCCAGTGTCTCCACTCCTCGAGTGCATCCTTAATAGCCAACAATTCCCGGTTACCCACGTCATAATTCATCTCGGCAGGCGAAAATTTACGGGAAAAGTAAGCACAGGGATGAAGGCGATTATCAGACACTCCCATCTGAGAAAGCACTGCCCCAATACCCATCTCAGAGGCATCCACCTCCACCACAAAAGGACGCTCTGGATCTGGGTGTCGCAGTACCTTGGCCGAAACAAATGCCCTTTTGAGACGGGCAAAAGCCGCTTTAGCCTCACAAGACCAGTGAGCAACATCCGCCCCTTTCTTAGTGAGTGCCACCAAGGGCGCCACTATAGACGAAAATCCAGCGATAAATCGTCTATAAAAATTCGCAAAGCCCAGGAAACGCTGAAGCGCCTTCAAACTAGTGGGCTGCACCCAATCCAGGACTGCCTGTACCTTGGAACCCTCCATTTGGAAACCTTCTGGGGAGATAATATATCCTAGAAATGCGATTTGCTGAACTTCAAATTCGCACTTCTCCAGCTTCGCCCCAAGCCGGTGGTCTCTGAGTTTCTGGAGGACTAAGCGTACATGCTTCCGATGTTCCTCCAGGGAATGGGAGAAGATTAGGATGTCATCTAAGTATACAACTAAGAATCTTTCCAAATATTCCCTGAGCACATCATTCATGAAATCCTGGAAGACTGCCGGGGCATTACAGAGCCCAAAAGGCATCACCAAATATTCATAATGCCCTGAGTGGGTATTAAAGGCAGTCTTCCATTCATCCCCCTCTCTTATTTGGATTAGATTGTACGCACCGCGTAGGTCAATCTTAGAAAAAATGGTGGCAGTACGAAGCTGGTCAAACAAGACCGAAATGAGAGGCAGTGGGTATGAGTTTTTAATCGTGATACGGTTCAATTCCCTGAAGTCGATGCAGGGTCGCAACGAACCGTCCTTTTTACCCACGAAGAAGAACCCCGACCCAACTGGAGACTGTGAAGGTCTGATAAATCCCTTAGCCAAGTTCTCCTGAATGTACTCTGCCATAGCCTGAGTCTCAGGACGTGACAGGGAGTACAACCTGCTCTTGGGAAGCTTAGCATTTGGCAACAAATCAATGGCACAGTCATAGGGGCGATGGGGAGGTAGTACCTCTGCAACTTTTTTGGAGAACACGTCCGCAAAATCTGCATAACACCCTGGCAATCCTGGCAAACTTAGCTGCGAGAGCCTGACTGGAAGGCTCAAGCAACTCCTGAAACAATCAGTACCCCAACTAAGAATCTCCCCAGAGACCCAGTCAAATTGAGGATTGTGGGCCCTTAACCAGGGTAACCCCAACACCAATGGGGCAAAAGTACAGACAGTCACATAAAAGGACAATTTTTCAGAGTGTGTGGCTCCAATAAACAAAGAAATCTGGCTAGTGCAAGAGGTAATTTTACCTTGGGATAATGGTTCCCCGTTTAACCCACAAATCTCAATTTCCGATGCCAAGGGTACTAAGGGAACAGAGTGTTTTAGGGCGAATTGGCGGTCCATAAAAACCCCGTCGGCCCCACTGTCCACAAAGGCCTCAGTCTTGACAGTTTGACCGAGGATCTTTAAGGTCACCGGAATGATAAAAGTCTTCTTGGGAAATTCTGACTTCTGGCCTGACAGGATATTTCCCATCACCCTCAGGCCCTGAAGTTTTCCTGCTTTTCTGGGCATGATACTACCACATGACCTTTATTCCCACAGTACAAACACAACCCCTGCTGTCTCCTCCGCGTCTTCTCACGCGAGGAGAGGCGGGTAGCCCCAATCTGCATAGGCTCCTCAGAAAATTCCTCAGAGTCTGAGGTTCCCTTGGGAAGGAAGGAAATCTCAGTCTCCCTTTCAAGCCTACGCTCTCTCAGCCGTCTATCCACCCGGATGGATAACTGCATGAGCTGATCCAAGCTATCAGGCAAGGGATATTGTACCAGTTGGTCCTTTATCTGGTTAGAAAGACCTCTTCGGTACTGGTGTCTCAGGGCTGGGTCATTCCACTGGGTATCATGGGCCAACCTCCGAAACTCCGTACAGTAAACCTCAACTGGCCTTCGCCCTTGCTTAAGGATCGAAATCGGAGCCTCGGCTGAGGCCGTCTTGTCAGGGTCATCATACAACATGCCCAGTGCCGTAAAAAAAGCATCAACACTTTTAAGCGACGGACAGTCAGGCTGCAACCCATATGCCCAGACCTGTGGGTCTCCTTGTAGCAATGAAATCACTATGCCCACCCGCTGAATCTCCGACCCAGAAGACTGAGGCCTAAGCCGGAAGTATAGCTTGCAGCTCTCCTTGAAACAAAAGAACTGCGAGCGATCTCCAGAAAAACGATCCGGGAGATTTACTTTCGGCTCCTTAACCCCTGCAGGTGCTGCTGCTGCGGGAGCTCCGCCAGCAGCCTGGGAGGTGTGCATTTTAATGGACAAATCATTAAATTGCCGAGTCAGGACCTGCACCTGATCGACCACCTGTTGCAACGTATTTTGAGGGGTATGCTCCATATTCCCACAAAATTTCAACAGGAGTATTAGGCTGCTGAATATGTTATGCACACCAGTGCCTGCAGGAAAGTACTAGTGTCAGAACTGTTATGCACTCCAGTGTCTGCAGGAATGTACTGGTGTTTGAACTGTTATGCAAAACAAATGGACTCACAGACAAACTGGGGAATATGACATAACGTACACAGAAGGTGATAGGGTAACAAAATACACACACAGTGAACAGAGAAGCCCAGAGGCTAAGGAACTGGGTATCTCCCTTGTATTAGAACTGCTCAGATGTAAAAAGCAAGATGTTGTGTTTTAATACGTAGAGAACCCGAAATGCTGTTGCTAAGGGCAACAGCAAAACCCTAAAGGGTTACCAACGGGTGTGGCAGTAAACTCCTTGGTCAGAGATGGAATGATAGACACAAGGAGAGCCTCCACAATCCTGATTCTCACTTGCAGTGCACAGGTTTAAGCTTACTGCCACTAAACTGACCCCTGACACCTAGCACAGTGAGACAGGATTAGACAGGCAAGTGTTAGAATACAGCCGCAAACTTGCTAAGTTCACAGAGTAATAACAGAACCCCAGCAAGCTAAACGACTGACTCCAGTCTTACTGCTAGGTCTGGATTGGCAGAGTGTAATACCAAATCCCCAGGCCTATTTGCAGTAAGCAACAAACAAATACAAAGCTACACAGTACTGGCTAACTTTCATGAACTGACTAACCAACAGAGATTCAGCAGCATCTGCTTACCCTGAAAAGAGGCCTTATAAAGCAGGTGCTGTCCACGCCCCACTCAGACCTCACAGACTGTGAGCACAAAAACCAGCACCGGATCCCCTGCCGTGCACAGAGCCTATAACCACTGCACAGCAAAAGACCCGAACCGGAGTATCAGCTGCGCTCAGGTTACTCCACTAGCACTTGTCTCCCGGTTGCCATGACGACGTGGCAGCACAGGGCAGGAGACCCTAACAATACCACCTACCTGTTGTGTTTTTTTTTTCTATCTTCTTGATACTAGTAGCTTACTTTAGGAGTCTGCAGTGCTGACAATGTCCAGCAGGTCCGTCATTATATAATATATACCTGTCCTGCTGCAGTAGTGATATATATATATTTTTTGTATCATTATCATCCAGTCTATATTAGCAGCAGACGCAGTACGGTAGTCCACGGCTGTAGCTACCTCTGTGTCGGCAGTCGCTCGTCCATCCATAAGTATACTAGTATCCATCCATCTCCATTGTTTACCTGAGGTGCCTTTTAGTTGTGCCTATTAAAATATGGAGAACAAAAATGTTGAGGTTCCAAAAATAGGGAAAGATCAAGATCGACTTCCACCTCGTGCTGAAGCTGCTGCCACTAGTCATGGCCGAGACGATGAAATGCCATCAACGTCGTCTGCCAAGGCCGATGCCCAATGTCATAGTACAGAGCATGTAAAATCCAAAACACCAAATATCAGTAAAAAAAGGACTAAAAAATCTAAAATAAAATTGTCGTCGGAGAAGCGTAAACTTGCCAATATGCCATTTACCACACGGAGTGGCAAGGAACGGCTGAGGCCCTGGCCTATGTTCATGGCTAGTGGTTCAGCTTCACATGAGGATGGAAGCACTCAGCCTCTCGCTAGAAAAATGAAAAGACTCAAGCTGGCAAAAGCACAGCAAAGAACTGTGCGTTCTTCGAAATCACAAATCCACAAGGAGAGTCCAATTGTGTCGTTTGCGATGCCTGACCTTCCCAACACTGGACGTGAAGAGCATGCGCCTTCCACCATTTGCACGCCCCCTGCAAGTGCTGGAAGGAGCACCCGCAGTCCAGTTCCTGATAGTCAGATTGAAGATGTCAGTGTTGAAGTACACCAGGATGAGGAGGATATGGGTGTTGCTGGCGCTGGGGAGAAAATTGACCAGGAGGATTCTGATGGTGAGGTGGTTTGTTTAAGTCAGGCACCCGGGGAGACACCTGTTGTCCGTGGGAGGAATAGGGCCATTGACATGCCTGGTGAAAATACCAAAAAAATCAGCTCTTCGGTGTGGAAGTATTTCAACAGAAATGCGGACAACATTTGTCAAGCCGTATGTTGCCTTTGTCAAGCTGTAATAAGTAGGGGTAAGGACGTTAACCACCTCGGAACATCCTCCCTTATACGTCACCTGCAGCGCATTCATCATAAGTCAGTGACAAGTTCAAAAACTTTGGGCGACAGCGGAAGCAGTCCACTGACCAGTAAATCCCTTCCTCTTGTAACCAAGCTCACGCAAACCACCCCACCAACTCCCTCAGTGTCAATTTCCTCCTTCCCCAGGAATGCCAATAGTCCTGCAGGCCATGTCACTGGCAATTCTGACGAGTCCTCTCCTGCCTGGGATTCCTCCGATGCATCCTTGCGTGTAACGCCTACTGCTGCTGGCGCTGCTGTTGTTGCTGCTGGGAGTCGATGGTCATCCCAGAGGGGAAGTCGTAAGACCACTTTTACTACTTCCACCAAGCAATTGACTGTTCAACAGTCCTTTGCGAGGAAGATGAAATATCACAGCAGTCATCCTGCTGCAAAGCGGATAACTGAGGCCTTGGCATCCTGGGCGGTGAGAAACGTGGTTCCGGTATCCATCATTACTGCAGAGCCAACTAGAGACTTGTTGGAGGTACTGTGTCCCCGGTACCAAATACCATCTAGGTTCCATTTCTCTAGGCAGGCGATACCGAAAATGTACACAGACCTCAGAAAAAGACTCACCAGTGTCCTAAAAAATGCAGTTGTACCTAATGTCCACTTAACCACGGACATGTGGACAAGTGGAGCAGGGCAGGCTCAGGACTATATGACTGTTACAGCCCACTGGGTAGATGTATGGACTCCAGCCGCAAGAACAGCAGCGGCGGCACCAGTAGCAGCATCTCGCAAACGCCAACTCTTTCCTAGGCAGGCTACGCTTTGTATCACCGCTTTCCAGAATACGCACACAGCTGAAAACCTCTTACGGCAACTGAGGAAGATCATCGCGGAATGGCTTACACCAATTGGACTCTCCTGTGGATTTGTGGCATCGGACAACGCCAGCAATATTGTGTGTGCATTAAATCTGGGCAAATTCCAGCACGTCCCATGTTTTGCACATACCTTGAATTTGGTGGTGCAGAATTATTTAAAAAACGAGAGGGGCGTGCAAGAGATGCTGTCGGTGGCCAGAAGAATTGCGGGACACTTTCGGCGTACAGGCACCACGTACAGAAGACTGGAGCACCACCAAAAATGCCTGAACCTGCCCTGCCATCATCTGAAGCAAGAAGTGGTAACGAGGTGGAATTCAACCCTCTATATGCTTCAGAGGTTGGAGGAGCAGCAAAAGGCCATTCAAGCCTATACAACTGAGCACGATATAGGAGGTGGAATGCACCTGTCTCAAGCGCAGTGGAGAATGATTTCAACGTTGTGCAAGGTTCTGCAACCTTTTGAACTTGCCACACGTGAAGTCAGTTCAGACACTGCCAGCCTGAGTCAGGTCATTCCCCTCATCAGGCTTTTGCAGAAGAAGCTGGAGACATTGAAGGAGGAGCTAACACAGAGCGATTCCGCTAGGCATGTGGGACTTGTGGATGGAGCCCTTAATTCGCTTAACAAGGATTCACGGGTGGTCAATCTGTTGAAATCAGAGCACTACATTTTGGCCACCGTGCTCGATCCTAGATTTAAAACCTACCTTGGATCTCTCTTTCCGGCAGACACAAGTCTGCTGGGGTTCAAAGAACTGCTGGTGACAAAATTGTCAAGTCAAGCGGAACGCGACCTGTCAACATCTCCTCCTTCACATTCTACCGCAACTGGGGGTGCGAGGAAAAGGCTCAGAATTCCGAGCCCACCCGCTGGCGGTGATGCAGGGCAGTCTGGAGCGACTGCTGATGCTGACATCTGGTCCGGACTGAAGGACCTGACAACGATTACGGACATGTCGTCTACTGTCACTGTATATGATTCTCTCCCCATTGAAAGAATGGTGGAGTATTATATGAGTGACCGCATCCAAGTAGGCACGTCAGACAGTCCGTACTTATACTGGCAGGAAAAAGAGGCAATTTGGAGGCCCTTGCACAAACTGGCTTTATTCTACCTAAGTTGCCCTCCCACAAGTGTGTACTCCGAAAGAGTGTTTAGTGCCGCCGCTCACCTTGTCAGCAATCGGCGTACGAGGTTACATCCAGAAAATGTGGAGAAGATGATGTTCATTAAAATGAATTATAATCAATTCCTCCGTGGAGACATTCACCAGCAGCAATTGCCTCCACAAAGTACACAGGGAGCTGAGATGGTGGATTCCAGTGGGGACGAATTGATAATCTGTGAGGAGGGGGATGTACACGGTGATATATCGGAGGATGATGATGAGGTGGACATCTTGCCTCTGTAGAGCCAGTTTGTTTATACAACATAAGGGTGGGTGGGATGACCCAAGGACAATTCCATCTTGCACCTCTTTTTTCTTTCATTTTTCTTTGCGTCATGTGCTGTTTGGGGAGTAGTTTTTGGAAGGGCCATCCTGCGTGACACTGCAGTGCCACTCCTAGATGGGCCAGGTGTTTGTGTTGGCCACTTGGGTCGCTTATCTTAGTCACACAGCTACCTCATTGCGCATCTTTTTTTTCTTCTTTGCGTCATGTGCTGTTTGGGGAGTAGTTTTTTGAAGGGCCATCCTGCGTGACACTGCAGTGCCACTCCTAGATGGGCCAGGTGTTTGTGTCGGCCACTAGGGTCGCTTAGCTTAGTCACACAGCTACCTCATTGCGCCTCTTTTTTTCTTTGCGTCATGTGCTGTTTGGGGGGTGTTTTTTGGAAGGGCCATCCTGCGTGACACTGCAGTGCCACTCCTAGATGGGCCAGGTGTTTGTGTCGGCCACTAGGGTCGCTTAGCTTACTCACACAGCTACCTCATTGCGCCTCTTTTTTTTCTTCTTTGCATCATGTGCTGTTTGGGAAATAGTTTTTGGAAGGGCCATCCTGCGTGACACTGCAGTGCCACTCCTAGATGGGCCAGGTGTTTGTGTCGGCCACTAGGGTCGCTTAGCTTAGTCACACAGCTACCTCATTGCGCATCTTTTTTTTCTTCTTTGCGTCATGTGCTGTTTGGGGAGTAGTTTTTTGAAGGGCCATCCTGCGTGACACTGCGGTGCCACTCCTAGATGGGCTAGGTGTTTGTGTCGACCACTAGGGTCGCTTAGCTTACTCACACAGCTACCTCATTGCGCCTCTTTTTTTTCTTCTTTGCGTCATGTGCTGTTTGGGGAGTAGTTTTTTGAAGGGCCATCCTGCGTGACACTGCAGTGCCACTCCTAGATGGGCCAGGTGTTTGTGTCGGCCACTTGGGTCGCTGAGCTTAGTCATCCAGCGACCTCGGTGCTAATTTTAGGACTAAAAATAATATTGTGAGGTGTGAGCTGTTCAGAATAGACTGAAAATGAGTGGAAATTATGGTTATTGAGGTTAATAATACTTTGGGATCAAAATGACCCCCAAATTCTATGATTTAAGCTGTTTTTTAGGGTTTTTTGAAAAAAACACCCGAATCCAAAAAACACCCGAATCCGACAAAAAAAATTCGGTGAGGTTTTGCCAAAACGCGTTCGAACCCAAAACACGGCCGCGGAACCGAACCCAAAACCAAAACACAAAACCCGAAAAATTTCCGGTGCTCATCACTACTGTCAAGTCCTGGAATTGATGTCAGACATCCGCCCTGCAGTGCAAACGCCTGGACACGCCTGTGTTTTCCTCACCACTCCCAGAAAATGGTTAGTTGCCACCCCGGAACATCTTCCTCCTGTCAATCATGTTGCGATCGCGGCAGCGATCTTTTTCTTCTTTAATTCAGTCGCTGCCCAGCGTTCCCCGTTGCTTGGCAGCGATGCGCCTACGCATTGCGCCCGCTGCACATGCGAATTCCGAACCCGTTCGCACAGCTGCAAAAACAAGCAGCGTGCAAACGGGTCGGAATGATCCCCTTTGTGTAGTGGCCGGACCCCTTTTTGGTCCCCTGAGGGACCCTGCTCTTCCCACTATACAACTCTCAGTCTGTGGCTTCCTGCTGCCTCCATTCCCCTCCTGACATCATTTCAGTGGCCCTGTGAAACTATTGATTTATTTACAGTTTCTTATGTAGCACAGCACATTACAGTATCTATCTCCTGATATACTCTGTGCTGCTGAGGGACCGTGCTACTTCCACTATCTAACTCTCAGTGTGTGGGTTTGTGCTAACTCCATTCCCTATATATATATATATATATATATATATTAGAGATGACCGGGTTCGGTTCCTCGGAAACCGTACCCCCCGAACTTCACCCATTTTACACGGGTCCGAGGCATACTCGGATTCTCCCGTATGGCTCGGTTAATCCGAGCGCGCCCGAACGTCATCATCCCGCTGTCGGATTCTCGCGAG